>NW_028186428.1:504398-631120 GCF_003343005.1 Rhea americana | reverse complement strand
TTCCTGAGCTATGGCTCAGTAGAGGCTGGATATACAGGTAGTAGCACTGCTCTGAGTGCTGCTATATGACACCTATCACATTTGTCTCCTCCTGTGTTTGACTTTCTTGAGCTGATAAAGGAGCAGCTAGTAGCTCTTTGTTATATAAATGTCAGCCAAGGCAAGCAGAGTGGTAGTCTGGCGGTCAGGTGTAGATGGCCGAACACTGCTGAAAAAGATTAGGTAGCTGATTGGGAATGGTATTTACCGGCTGCATAAGGTGTCAGATGTTGGGGACAGATACACTTTCACAAAAATCACTCAAAATAGGTTCTTTTGTTTCCACCAGACTTTTCAGCATGACTGAAAAGAAACCCACTGATCTCAACAAACAAAGAAGACCCCTGAAATACTTCAAAGCTTGGCTGAACCATCAGAACCTCTTTCAGAGTATCGCTGCAGGATGCCTTTGTGCTAAGATCGAAATCACAGAATATAGGTTTCTCATAAGAAGTGAAATCAGGCATTACACTCCCAAGCATCTTACCAAACTCCACAGAGATTTATCAAGTGTTTGTAGTTGTGCTGCAAATAGCTCCAAAGGACAGTGGAGCTAGAATGCCTGCTCGCAGTGTCACAGTCTCCAGTGAATTGCCAGAAACCTCAAGCACCTTCTGTGCAGGCCTTCAGGCAGGATAAATTACAATTGTTCTCTCCAGTCAGTGGGGCTATGCTGATTTACATCACGAGAAGATCTGCTTCCTCATGTGTGACAAGTTTAGAGGGAAAAATATATTACTTCCTGCATGCTCCATATTTCTGTCTGAACTCCATCAGTTAAAAACATATTCTTTGATTATGTCTAGGTGACTTTTTCTTTTCAGCTTATTTGTATTTATTTGGTCATGGCCTGTCCTCTCACACRGGTGTGAAGTGACAGCAGACCCAGCTGTGGCACCACCGCAACATGGGAGCAGGTAAGAAGATCAAGTATTTCTATATACTGTGGCTTTGCTAAGGATTGTCTCTCAGTATAGTGGCATGTGCCCTCACTTCTCTGGGGATCAGGCCCACAGCCCAGTTKTTTGGAAGTACTCAAGCAATCCATCCATCCATCCAGGAGACTTGTCTGCAGCATCCCACGGAAAGGATCAATGTGAGAACTACAGTGACGTGTGTTTGAGGACTGCAGTGACGTGTTTGCAGCTCGAATGATGTGTGTGYATTGCATAACTACCTGCAAATCCGCACACAGGTGCTTGAAAATGCAGGCATATTTTTTTTTGAATGGGCCACTCTATGGACCTCCAGACTATGAGAGAACATGTGCCACTGCAGCTTCAACTTAAAAACTAGTCTCTGAGGCTGAGGAAACAGCCAAGCAAGAAAGCAAAGCATCTCTTAAACTTTACTAAGTTGCACTCAGGAGAAACACTAGCTCCTCTGTGGCTGCAGCATGATACRAGAACCCTACTGAAGCTGCAGCTGGCAGAGCTGAAGGTCTGGCCCTACAACAAGCCCTAATTCCATGTTTATTATGTGTTTGCTGCTTTTGGGCACTACTGTAGTTCAGCCTTTCTTAAAGGTCACCAAAGTGTGACTGTTACATTCACATGACTGGTTTGGGCAGGCAGAGGACAAAACTACAGTGATAGAGGCGTAACAGCACAGCAATGAGAACACTTCCTGGCATCACTTTCAGAGCAATTATAAGCTACTATAGACATTTTCTCCCCAATAAACTACACATTCATCTGCATTGGAAAGTCACCAACAAAYGCAACGCGAGCTTTGTTTGAAGCCACAGACTTAGTCTTACTTAGTTCTAGAATAACTGCATTCAAGCAATGGTCCACAGACCACTGGTAGTCAACGGAAGGAGTATATATGCTGCCTGAAAAATGCTGAAGTTGCTAGCAAAACACAGGCTCAGAAAGAACAAGGTCTCTGCTACCATCAAAGCTAGACATTCCCTAGATGTGCAGAAATGCCCACGCTGGCAATGGTCTCTCTGGTTCAAGTGCCWTTAATAAAGATGGTGCAATAACACAGATTCTGGTGCATGATACATAAGCCTAGGCTTAGAAACTGTATCACAGAAACCTGACCTGGTGCAGCTTCACCACTTAATCTAATTAGCAATCTGCAGTCTGTCTATACATGCCAAGAATCACACTTCAGATCACAGTGCAAACACAACTTAAGTTCACACAGGGGGGTTGTACTAATTTTAATTAAACTAGTCTCCAGAACAATTGAACTACATTTCTTGTGTAGGCATGCCCAAGAAGCAGGAAGCAAATGGATTATAAAGCTGCTCACTTCCATTGTATTATCAGTTTCATGTTAACAACTGTTATTTCTTAAGCCCTAACTTCTGGAATCATGTTATTACCCAGGAAATTTAACTTCTATGTTTATTTTAATCCCGTATTTCAAAGAAAGGCATAAAAATGTATCCTAATTTTCCATAAATATTCAGAAGCTTGCAGGCAAAGAATCTCACATGCACTATTTTTCTCTTAAGAAAAGTAATGATAAGACAGTCCCATGATGTGCAAAAGCTGTACCAAAGATCTTTGAGCACCTGAGTAAGTACTATGAAACTAGAATGAAAAGGAAGGAGACTTCAGARATACTTGACTAAGACACCAGTCTTACTGGGCTGTTAGCCCTAGGACCTCTAAAATCTATGGAAAGACACAGTAATTCGAAGGAGTGACCCTGATCTTGGCTGTATTGGATCACTTCTCAGTGGTACTGCTCTCTGCAGTGTCTACTTGGAAACCCCAGAAGAGCTCTGCTAAAGGCTTGCCATTAATCAGRACAAATTTAGCCTCAGGACACGCACCCAGGTGAACCTGCCCTGCTCTCCTCTACCAAAGGGGTAACCGTACCAAGGCAGGGGCCGCAGTGCCTACACACCCAGAGTCCCTCTCAAAGAGGCTCAAGAYCCTCCCTAAAGACATGCTGAAACAAAAATTATTCTGAGAACACCCACCCTGTCCTGCCATCAGAGCTGCAAGTGCAGTTTTGCTATGGCCTAAGAGATGCCAGTGCTAAGCCCATAAGGGGACTGTCTCACCATACTCCCTGCCTCCTGGCAGGGCTACTGGCTGCCCACACTACTCCTCCTCCTTCCTAGTGAGCCTGGCTTTCATATCTGTGCTGAATGTGACACAAAGTCTGCATTGAACAGAGGCAAAAGCATCCTGCCAGGCTGCCATCCCACTCCGAGACCACCAGCACAAAGGAGTTAACAAAATCTGTTTGAGCTGAGAGTGTTTATGCTCCAGCAGTTCCATTAATAGGTATTAAATAACGTTCCTTTAAGCTACAATGCCTGCTGCATAGGGTTTCAGCCTCATCTTTATGGATGCCTTGTCATAATTTCTAGAATTATAGAACTTACTGCCACACACCTACATATATCTGCAAGGTTACAAAACAGTCAAAGATTATTTTTCCTGCCCTGAACTAGCAGAAATGATTTTTCATTAATCAGGATCAGATGAGATGAAATTAAATCAATTCTTCTCCCTAAAGTTTGAGATGCACAGAGACAGAGAAACCCACTCACCTCAACTTCAGCTCAGGAGGTGTGAAGTGAAACCCCAACTGCGGATACTTTGTCTCTCAATACATTACCTCAACAAGTAGGCACCTGCTACTTACTACCTCTCAGCTGTCTGTCCCCCTCCACATACGTACACACATACAGACCCTTCCTTTATACAAAGTAAGTTACCAAAACTCCTGGCTGGACACTTTCCAACAGGAAAATCAGAATGTCCCTGGTAATTTAAAACTACAAGATACTCTAGTCAAGATCTTCTAACCAAGCAATTTAAAATGTACATGTTCTGTCTGCCTCATCATGCTCTCGCTGGCAAACCTTTATAATCATCTAAAAAATCATTATACTGAACTTATTAGTCTCCTGCTCATGTGTTGCAGAGAAGGGGAAGTTGATGCTCCACATTCAAACTCACACACACCTAAGTGTTGCTCTTCTCTTAAGGCATCTGGATGCACCTATCATTATTTCATTACCATTTTATTTAAGCACCTCCAGTCTTTAATGTATCTATCTCTACCAAGCCCTCGTGAGGTCATTATCCCACTTTACCAATTWATTCTCATTGACTTAAAAAGGACCTAAATATCTAAATACAGTTATGTTCCTCAGCCCCAAGTAATGTGCCATGTTCCCAGAAGAAGTATTTGGAGAGAGCAGGGAATCAAAGCTGCAGATCCCAAACTCAGACCCTACTGCAATGTGCTGGGAGCATATGGACCTTCTTTCTGCCCACCTGAAACAAATTATTGYGGCCACCAATCACTTCAGCAGCTTTCTTGGGCAGCACATGAGAAATCATGAGACATAGCTCAGGGGCTATAATATTGTATCATTCTACCCTCCCATTTCTATGTCATTCATTCATTYCTTAAAGCTCAGCCAGTCTGGTCCATGTGTTCTTTCTTCCATAATGTACATTACTCAGTCTCATTAGGCATCATCTCTGAAAGGACCTTCCAGGAGATACTGTATTCCACATTCATTCAGGCAATCTCAARTTTATCCAGACCACATGATGAGGARGTATATTTTCTATAAATGGCAAAAACACCTGCTGGATTAATGAGAGGTACCAGGAAGCAAACAAGCACTAGTGACTGGGCAGGATAGAAAGAAATAGACTTCATCACAGTAATGCAAAATTTAGATAAAATTCTGACTTCAAAATTTCCACTAAGGATCTGAGCTCAGATCTCAAATGCACCACTGCTACTGTTTGCATGTATGAATGGATCCAYAGCAAAGCAGGGGTCTGCAGAAAAGCCATTAGCCTGTTCCTGCTCATGCTGAAATCAACAGATGTTTTGGTTAAAGTCTCTTTGAGAATCCCTTTAAGGTGGCACAATCCCTTCAGTGAATGCCGTTTGCATTCGCTAAGACGGTAAGCTCCAGGACCCAGCAAGCCTTGCTGATCACCTGTCCTCACACCCATTTATCTCAAGCTGACACTGTAGGGAGGCTTTTAATACTGTTAGAGGCTACTCTGCCCAGCGCAAAAGCATCCACTACAGCTCTCAGGGCCTTCCATATGATAAAAGGGAAACTTGAAAGCACATGGGGGAGGCACATCGGAGCCCCATAAAACCGAGATAACATCGTCTGCTCTGCAGAGGCTGAGACAGATTTCTGCCTGAACTGTTGCAGCAAACCAGCATGATAAAGGAGCTAAAGCAAAAGGTTATGATATGCTTGAATCAATCCAGGGAAAGCAAGTGCTGTGTGTAGCTAGGGAGATAAATAATCAGGAGGACAGAGTAGCGCTGCCCCTTTACTCACTTAAATCAAAGCAGCTTCCTTTGCCTTTGCTCCACCCACTTGGAACCAGTGTCAGGGAAGTTTAAAAGCTGTCCTTGGGAGGAACCAAATGAGAAGTACAACTCTGGTACTAAGATGTAAACTCACAGGTAACAGAGATGCCCCTGCAGTTCTGCTAACAAGCAATCCAGCAGACCTGCTCCCCAAGACAGAAAGCACAGCCTCAGCAGCAGCTGGTAGTTCTTCCTGCAGCTTGTTTCTCACATAGCTCCCCCACACTTGCAAATGTTGATTGCTTTCACAAGGAGCTTGGTCTCAGGGATAAGCAGAGCTGGGTCACCTCTCCAGATATATATTGTCATGGCTAGCACACACAAACCAAAATACAGCAGCAAACTGCAGTCAGCCATGCTTGGTGCTAACTCTTCTTTTGATATCCCTGTGGCAGGATGTTTGATTAGTTAGTTTTATCCTGCCCCTAACTGACTGGTGCTGCCTGGATCTGACCCTTAGCAGGGCTCACATTCTATCTGAAGAGCCATGCATTGAAATCCAAGAGCCATGTGAGCACATTCAAGGTCTGAGTTTTCCTATACGTAATACACCTTGAAAACAACTGCATGCTCCTGACRATTATTTGAGATAGTAATTGTATTCAGTTGTTTCAGATGTGATTTCCATACAATGTGCACTGTACTTTGATCCTGAGTTGAAAAAAGGAATAAATACTCCTGTTTTAACCTTGAGTTGACATGGCACTTAGTATGCAAACACCCTGCCCGCAGATTGCACAGGCCAAGGAAGGAAAGAATGTGACACTCCAGCACAACAGCAGAGCCACTGCTTGATATTTGCACCCTTTCAACTTCCAGGGTCAAAAAGCCATCTAAAAGCTCACAAAACAGGTATAAACTTGACAAGAAAAATCTGCTTTGGTCTCCCACTGCATTCTTGCAAGGGGAAACTGAAAATCACACTTCCCACAAGGCACAGATGCTTAGTGTTGGAAGGAGGTTTCTTGCATTACCTTGTTGGTGTGTGAACCAGTATATCTGCTGCACCTCAGAACAAGGATTTCTTTTTCCCTACTGTTCCCTACTGTTTCAAGTGTTACAAGTTTCCAAAAATGTATTCTCCACATAACAAGCATGGCTGAGGATGACCAGCTTTGAGAGCGAATCATGTTTTTTCTGAGGCTGCAGCAAGATCAGAGCAAGAGTATCAAGGAAGGAGAAAGACATGTCCACGCAGACAGGACTCCAGTGAACAATCTACCCATATAACTGTGTACTCACAGGGCTCTCATCCACACAGTATCTGAGCACCTCACAACCTTCAGTGAGTTTGTTCTTGTAGCACTCCTCTGACTTACAGAAGTGATGATATTCTCCAGCTGGGAGCAAAGGCAGAAAGTCCCAAGAAGTTTCTGGTGGATAACAGAACTGAATCCAGTTCTAAACTAGCTTAACCATTGCAGCCTCCAAAAGTGAGTCTGCTAAGAGTAGAAAGAGAGAAGGAATTACACAATTAGACAGATATAGATATGCACATACACCTACTCACCCACTCAAACCAGGAGATACTTGCACATATTAATCAGGGTCTCTCATAACAGTGCTTCCAGAATTTATAATGCTTAGCAGGGCTCTARAAGTATCAGCCAGAGTTTTTGTCATGTCACATAAGAGAAAAGAAAGCCGTGTCAGCTGGGTCTTTATGTAGAAAAAGTGAGACCATGTTTGAGAATATCTGACGTTTTGGGTACTGAGTGTTGCTTTGAGCTTCCAGGATAGGTGACATAAAGATGTGCCAAAGAGGTCTCACAGGAAGGTGACCAGAAAGCGATAGTACATGATATTGAAACAGGCAAAGAAATACAACTAAAAGGATGACCAAAAAGCAGTGCAGTAATTATGAAAATGTTGAGAGGACCAGCACCAAATCAAGGCTACAGCTTCCACAGCAAGATCAAACAAAAATATGTATGGCATGATCGCAAAAAATGAAGGACCTGTTAGGCTTAGCAGCAGGAAGTGCTGACATAAGTTACAGAGGCAGTGATGGGACTGTGACTCCCCGATAATTGCATAAAGTTGTATTTAAACATCTAGGTGGCGTTGATCTGTTACTCTTGCGAAGAAGCTGTTCTTAGAAGTCCTTCAGATCTAATCAATGTAAGCTGTTCTGTTTACTCCGACGTGTGCCTATTATGCCTTTTACCTCAGTGTTTCACTGACATTTATTTGCAAAAATGTGTCACATATAGTCATGTATGCTGTGTGCAGATGTGTCCATCCATGCACACACACAGGCACAGCATATGTAAAAAAAACAAAAAAAAAAAAAAGGTACAAGCCTTTTACCTTTGCAAACTGACCATCAACGCATAGGACATAATCCATACGTCCTTTTCATCTTCCACTGCGCTTGTGTTTGACCTCAGCAGAACCACTCCAGAATTAAATCCTGCTCATGGCAAGCGAGAATGGAAACTCCAGCTCAGCATGTGTGAAAATCCACTCAGAATACACCCAGGGATTCAGTGAATCTCTACATATGCTTCCTCTCAGCATGCAGGTGTAAGATTAAAAAATCCATATTTTTCTCCAATAAACTTAAAAACAGCTATAATATCGAGTACCAAAAGCACCATCTGGGCTCCACATATAGTGGTGATGGTTTTTTTTTTCAGAGTTGATGCTGTTTCTTGGTATAGCTTGATCCTGTTTTGTCAACTGCATCATGAAAAGTGCAAAGAACCCCTGTGGTTCCAACTGTCTCAGAAGCAAGATGCTTTAAAAAGTGCATACCTCATCTTTCTGATTCTTTAAGGGACTACACTGTTGACTCACATACATAGTAACGTTTTAGATTGTAGAAATGTTAAATCCAGACACCGAAGTGCTCCTCACACCTTAACACTGAATGACTGGAGACTGCAGTGGCCAGCATTCATCAAAAATTGATTGTTGAAAAGAAGAAGTAGAAACAGGCAACTGCTTTCAAAGCTTTATTTTACTTGCTGTGCAGGTCACACCTCCTGGATGGCCATCTTTCCTTTACCACATGCACCATTAACTCCTCCCTCAAGAAACTCCATCCCATGCATTGCTCCTTGCACCCTCACCAGTGCCAGGGATTTTCTAAAGTCCACTAAGCAGCCTGCTATTGCCAGTGTGTCTTGAACAGACAGCACTCCCAAGCCCCAGTGACGGAGTGGTATAACAAATTGAAAGAGAGAGATCTGGCAAGGTAAGTCTGATGGGCTCCTTCTGTTTAGTCTCCTCCTTGCTCACTTTTCCTCTGTTGTAACCTGTAACTCTGTTTGCTACAAATAACCCTGGATTTGGTGCCTCTCCCTAGAGCTGTGTTAATGCTATTCTATTAGCCTGCCTATTAGGGCAATGTCAGTGCCCACCATTCTCTCCAGAAGTACTGCAGGTATTTCTCACTWCACTCAAATGCTGACAACATGGGCATGGATATCCACCTTAAAACCACAGTTACCTTCTAGATATTTGATCTGATCTATACGCCATCATATGGTCAGAAAGCCAGTCCATATACAGTCACCAAGGCAGACCTTACTCCACTCTGTACCTTGGTATAGCATCTGCACCTGCTTCTTTTCCAAGCCCTACCTTCTCCAACTTTATTTCCTTCTTTTGTGTCTCCCTGTCTCACAATGTTTGTAAGTGGAAACATCACTAAGCACTTCTTTACAGAAGGCTTCCAGGTGAAATCTGAAATAAATATTCTCAGGGTCAACATTGACAGTAAAAGGAAAGAAATATGAGAGAAAAAGACAGTATAGGAGAGACTATGGATCACAATAGGGCACAGAGACAGTATTTCACCAAAGGTTCCCCCAAAAAGTGTATTCTTAGAAAAAAACATCAACTTTGAGCATTTTTTTCAGTAGTATCAGGCTGAGTTCCCTTCTCATCTTTTGGCTGGTTTCTTTTTGCTTCCCTACCTTTATCTTGCTGGTGGAACACAGCCTCACTTCTGCAACTTTCCTTCTAGCAGAAAGGCTCTCTCTCAGCAAAGCCTCTGCACTGCTCTGTGGACACTGTCTCCTCCTCCAGCACCATTAACATTTCAGACCAGGAGGTATTAGATGGTTACCATCATGCAGAAGGAACACACACCCTCATTGTAGCAGGCAACCTATCAAGGGAGCATTGTGTAGACATGCACACCGACATGCCTCCTCTAAATGTGTTTCTCATCACGGTTTCATACCTGTCAGTATGCTAAGTGAGTTAAAATCACATAGTAGCATGTCATCCATAATACAATACCATGCATGTCCAACAAAAGTTCAGATCTATTTGTTTTGATCTAAAGTCATTGGTACAAGTTCCCTCCGGCTGTTCTGCACGAGACACTCCTGATGCATTCTTCTCTAGTCAAGAAATGCCACATGAAGGAAAGATGTAACTAACAGACATCAAATTACATCCTCTGCTGGTGTTAATCAACACAGTTCTGCCAGATTATTATAGTTTGGCCAATTTATACCTGCACGGACTATGGCCAGGCATTTCTTTTCAGCCTGTCACTAGTTAATCAGTTGGACTGACAGTCATCCTTTTCACATTTGCTGGAGTTCATTGTAGCTACTTAGAACCATTGCTTGAATGCTGAATTTCTGGTACCATAGTTAGTAATATATCTATTTCTATTATAATTCATTGCAAACATCAAAAAGAGAGAATATAAATGATTTACTAGTGAAGCATATTAACATTTAAAACCAATGACCAATTAGAGATTTGTAAATCACTGAATAGATGCACTATTCAAAATGCCATCTGCTCTCCTGATTATTCGTTCCATGTACTTCCTCATGACAAGTACACAAAAGAAGATCAGGACAAAAATGTTTTCTTGAAAAGATGATCACTTTTACTGTACTGAGATGCTGTCAGTGTTGGTCAGGATAAACAACTGCTTTCTAAATAAAAACACCTAAAGTGAGGTTACTGAATTAGATTTTTCTTCCACTGCTTCATTTTTGCACAGTTCCCAGCCAACATCTATTGACTTGCAGTGCAAAGCAGCAAGCATACCTAAAGCTGTACTCTAAATTCACCCCTATTATCTTTGTGCTGACACTTTATCCTAGAAGATATATGCTAAGCTCCAGGTAGATCATTTGTAACCCTTATAATGATGATGGCAACAAATATAGCACAGTGCCCTCCAACTGACACAGAATGGATACTCAGTGCTTCACTATTTTGCAATGAATAAATTGGTTGTCAACATATGCACAGTAGCACTTTTTTCCCCCAATTTAATGATCATGCATCCATGGTGCAGCAGATCTCTATGTATTATAATGATCAGGAAATCTTGATTGAAAGATTTGGAGAATGGATTTCAAGCCAAAGTTGCAGATGCCCTGGAAAACAGCAATATGAATTGATTTCTGGGTCTGAGAGATGTCGCGCAGCAGTTTCACCTTGCATAGGGGTGACCTTCATTAAATAGAATTGCTTTCTCAGAACATTAAAACYTCTCTCTTATGAAGCGTATTTTCAAGCACAGTCAGATGCAATACCCATGTTTGTCCATAAATGGGGCATTTGTCCTGCCAGTTGAGTGACTGAACGTATAACTGTTTGGATGGTCTTTATACTTCAAGCAAAGCAAACACGCACCGACGTACTCAAACAGTACTCTGCAACAAATAGGTTTATGTATAAGTTATGAGCCATTTCCCTTCTTCTAGACAAGTTCTGTATAGGACAACAATTTGTATAGTTCTGTACAGGGAGAGTGATGTCTTCTGCATTGTGAGCATTTGCACCTCAGCAGCAGGATGCTTTGACTGCTGTAGGAAAGTAGAGGGTCTGGTAGCCTCCACGCGAATGCTGGGCTCCCTGCCACGAAGCGATGGGGCCACAGTCCTTTACGCTGCCCGTTTCAGCCACCACTCTGGGTCACACTGCGTTCCAGAACCGTTCGACAAAAAGTCTGGTGGATTTTTTTCAGGAAAATATATGAGGGTTTTAACAAGTAAAACTTTCACCCATGTTTCTTGTTACTTTAATGTATTTTTATATTTTTCTCRGGCATCTAACCAAAACTCAGTTTTTCAATGTTTTTTTCAGCCAATCTGAGATCACTCAATCATTTCAGACAAAGAGAGCTCCAGACGTTAGATGTCAATCTAAACAGAGAACAGAGCAATCTAAACAGAACAGAGCAGTAAGTGGTAATACATTGATGGTAACAATAACCTTTATCCTGAATTTAAATAATGACTACTTGAAAAATTCGCAGAAAGCATTATATTTTCAACACAGAAGATAAAACAAAATGGTATTGGGACTGACTGTTAATTTTAAACTGTGTGTTAAATTTAAAATTAATCCCTTAGTAAAAGGAACAGTTGTTTGAATTTAGGGATTTATCCCATGGGAATATTTGTAAAGAAAACAGTAACTGAATTGTCCAGTCCGCTTCATCTCATCAGCTGTTAAGGCGCAGAAAGTGCTTTAAAATTGAAGGCTTCTTTTTTTTTCATTTCACTAAGCTGTTTTTTAACCCATTCCTGCTCCCCAATATATGTGTGTACACATATGCATGCACACATGTACACRCTTTTATCACTAAAACATAAAGCTTTCTCTTACTGTTTACTTTTTTGTACTTCTTACTAGAAATAAGTTTATTTAAAGTGTGACTTTTACCTCTAAGGTTCTTATTGCTTTGCTCATTCTTAATTCTTTCTATTTGTGAAAAAGCCATGTAAATGGGTATAAGCAATTTTCACCTTTCTTTAGTGGCAAAAAACCCAAGGATTACAGCCTTGCTCTGGAGTCTATCAGTTAGCATAGCAATTAATTGTAATATCCAGTACTGACAAAAATTTGGTTCAGTGCAACAGCAACACCATGCGACATTGTCTCACTGAGTATATGTATTTATTTACAAATTACACATGTAAGCCTAGGAATGTCTCACCTTTTTAATTAGCTTCTCATACCAGATGGGATAACTAAGAGTGTACACTTAAAATTCATGTTAAAAAATTTTCCTCTGACAGAGGCTGCCATGGTATCTGGTTACACGTGCCAATCTCCAACCACAGGCAGGCAAACCCTTCTCCCTTAGGGATATAAGTGGTCATTAGAGAAACAATTCACGTGCCCTCAAGGCAACGCTCAGGACCTTCCCATGGATCCATGTRGGTTCAACGTGTGCTGCCCAATTAGAGCAGAACGACTTCAGACCAGCTCATTTGAACGTCCTTGCAAACAGCCGCTCCTCAGGCCYGCAGCAAGGCGTGCTGATGAAGGCAGACGAAGACAAAGCAAGACAAGCCATTTAGCAAATCTCATGCCATGGTAGAGGTTGAAGGAGGAAGTTGCCATCACCCTCCTCTTCCTCGCTAGCCACAGCACGAGAAGGGGCAGTTCAGCGGCTGTTCCACAGATTCCCCATCTGCCTCAGTTGTGGCAGGGWGATTTCAAAACTGCTTGCAGCTATTATTATGTTTTTGTACTTTTTCAAATTACACACTTGCCTTTGAATACAATATTTGCTTTAAATATTTAGAGAATGCCAATTTCTTTATTTACACATGCCTGAAAAAACTCTGACTTTGTTGTGTTCCCCAGGTAATTCAGTAATTCTTGCCAGCYTCCTTTCAGTTAATTACTCTGTAAGACTCCGTCTAGTAAAAAATGAATTCTGCCTGACTCCTCTCCCCCAAAACATGCAGCAGGCAGCAAGTAGGACTAATTCATGCTGCAACAAGAGCAGTGCACTGAACAAACACAGCACGAGAAACCAATCAATATTGTAATCACTAATGCAACCAATCAAATGAAACTGCCAGATCAATCAATACTGTATCTTCCTGGATGACAACTGCGTAGCAGAAGCTTTTACCACCTTTCCAAAATAAATCTCCTCCTCTAGAATGTGAGACCCAATTTGCCAGTAAGTTCTGTAATTGAGGCAAGATTTTTCTGGACATTTAAAAGGATGTAGATGAAGGCAGCCCTGCCTTTTTGCATCTGAAGGGATCTCTCTGCCTGCCTGCTAGTCMGGGACACTATTTATTTTTAACACTAATCCTTCCTGCTCTTGTATCACAAACCAAGCAACAGAAATCCTTCACTTCGGGCACTTCAAGACCACAGATCATTCCATGATTGAATTGTATATCCCAAATTAAACACTTAATAGACCAGAAGCTCTTCTTCAGCCCTTCCCAACTGTTTCAGTGACTAGTTTATGTAAATCGCAGATACCAACGCATTAATGTTAGCTTTAGATGACCATGGTCTATCTATGTACTTACTCTGGGAATGAAACTCATCTGTCTCAGCACTGTGCAATGATTAATAGATTTTTATCCCATACTACGTCAATGATGCAGTGGGCTATTAGCCCCCTTTGACAGAACCAAGACACAGGGAGATTAAGGGTGTGCTTACACAGACCAGCGCAGACAGACACAAGCTCCTCTGCCCACACGGGCTGGACGTGGATCTGTTTTGGCCTGGAAGCTGAAAGGCTGAACTCTGCCACTCATCGGGGCCTCTTTCCTCAAGCACAGCACTGTGCTAACAGCTGCCAGACAGGAGCCGCCTCACAGGCAGCCGCCTGGGGTGCGCAGGAGTCTATCTAGAGCCAGCCACGGAGACATGTCCTCAGGGACATGCCCTGGGTGGCCCCACCTAGGACATCTAGCAAGTTGATGATTGAGAGGGGAACTAAACTGAGTAGCCAATTCACTAGATCATCGCTTCTATTCCTCCATCTGATAAGCTACAAATTAGGGACACTGACCCCAAGTCAATGCCTAAGGGAAGAAGAACATAGCCATGTGAGTACAGTAAATTGTGGGCATCTTTGCAGCAGGGGATCTTCTATTTCACTGTGTTTTATTTTACAAGAAAAGCCCTTTGGCAGCTCCAGGAGCATGCCATAGCTGTGACAACCTGCTATTATTGCCTACTTCAAGAGAATAGTAAGGAAAAAAGCAAAAAGAAGTTCTCATTTAGAATGTTTCAGATTTAGACCTCTTGGCGTATAATTCCTTAAAGTACACCTGCAGACACCCAGCCAGGATTCTGGCACTGCCCCATAGACCCAACCTCACACCTTGCAGAGGTCTCTCTTCAGAATAACCAGTGGCAGATCGAGAGCATTGAGATGAACTGTGTATTGGAAAAAACTGTTATAGTATCTATCATTAAGAAGGGAGGAGGGAGTCCCCTCTGAAAGGAGGAACTGAAAGATTATCTTTGATTAATTGATTTTCAGGTCATTAAGGACCTTTCTGGTCTTCTCACTCATTCCCCTGTGTGAAAAGCCAGGATTTTCTGGGGGATTTTCCCAGAGACTGCCAGAGCTCTGCTGGAGATGACAAGGTGTCTGTGGGGACCGCCATCTGCCCAAATGCTGCCAGCCTCAAGATCAGAGCGTAAGTCTAGTGAGGGCCAAATTTCACAGTCTGCAGTCATTTCATTTTCAGTCTAGCATCCCACTGATTCTATCAGAAGCRCTGACTGAGAAAAGACTGCACAGTGGACCCTTGAATCAGGATCTGGAACAGGCAGTGATTTTTTTTAAAAAGCATTTCCGTCAGCCTTTTAAAGAGCATGTCAAGTGTTGTGTTTCCCTCTGCCCCTGAGACATCGTACCAAAGCTCCTTTTCCTTACAAAGCCCTTCCACACTTCTGATGTGTTTTATAGAGAGAATCCTAAAACGAAGATGACAGTCCTATGCACCACTCTATTTCTTAGCATTTTTCTCTCTTCTTTAACTTTCCACTCCAGCAAGCAAAGTTTAACAGAATCAATTTCTCTATATGCTCAGTAAAATCCTCAGTGGGAGCCACTATTCCATACACTTCTTTTAGTTATTTATTGCCTGCCTCCTGCATCCTGCATATGTTAAAAGATGTACTACCAGCTTAAAAAACAATTAATCCCATTACTGCTTGGAGTATGRATGCTGCAGTAGCAGTAACAGCACCAAGGTGAACCGTGCAGAAGCAGCCAGCTCAGATTGAAAGGATTGTTACAGGACATAGCAATGCTACACCCCAAGCATAGCACCCAGCAGCTTTCTTTACCTGCTTTAACTGCGTTGTGAAGATCCTGGAAGTGGCTCCCAGCCCCACCAGTATAATCTGGAGACATTTTGCAGTTTATCAAGTTWATCAGCAAACTGCTGCAGATATCTTAAATTCCAAAAGCTGAGATGTTTCCCTGAAACATGACAGATTTGTCGTGTTAGACACCTGCTAGACTATCAGCATCACCTCTCTGGCTGTGCCCAGGATCCCTGTGCACCCTTTACATGGCAAAGCCCTCACTCAACTAAGCACACTCCTGAAATTCATTTTCTTTCTGACAATTCTGCAGTTGTCAACAACAACATTTGCTCCCAAATTCAGCCAGCTCTGATCCAAAGGTCTCTCACTTCCACTGACCTGTTACAGAAAAAGGTTGTTCTGTACTTGGAGATGAAGTCAGGTCTTGGTGTGTCAGCTCAGATGACCTGGTTCTGTCTGAGCTTGCCCTGGCCAAGGATGTTGATGCCCCCAGAGCTACAATCTTTCAGAGGAAGTAAAACRAGATCTCAACTCCCTGTGGCCAGGAGAGATCCCCAAACACTTTGCACTTAGGCAGTAACATTAATGGCATGCCCTGACTAAGCTCCATTCTGCTGTCAAAACGCTGGCCACTCACCAACCACACAGCAGAGAGGGCACCTGCAACTAAAAAGTCAGCTTGCTTTGAAATAAAGCATGTGTACAAAGCACAAGAGCTATCAAGCTAGGAGGAAGGGAAGCTGCTGTACAGCAATATCCGCTACAAGCAGCAGCAGACTCAGGGCAGCTGAGACAGACACCTGGGTATTTTACCAGCAGTGCTAGCGAGTGACACCCCTGCCCCAGTGAAAAACAAACATCTTGATGTTTTGGGGAATGTGTTAGGCACAAAGACCTGGTTTTTTGTTTCTCTAGTGTATTGTGCTATCAAGTTTGCAGAGATGATTGAACTGTGACCATTTTTAGCTCAGGCTGGGTAAATCGGTTTATCTGCAGGTAAAATTGATTCATCCCTTTTTGCCTTCATTTTTACATCTATAAATTGGGGATAGAGTCAGCAGTCTTTCCCTTTGGCAAAGTATTATAAGRTCATGAGAAGTATGGTACAAGAACTCAGGTTTACTATATAGTTACCATGTGCAGTTATGTTATGCTACCTTTCTAATTCCAAATAAAGACATGGGTACTGTGAAAAGTTCCAAGATTTTCATTTTTGTGCCAGATTAAGACAAAAATGTATCAAAGAGTTGTAATTCCCCTTCCTCCTCAGACTCCACAGCACAGACTTTGCCTATTGACTCCTGTAATACGCAGCGACAAGACCCTCAGGCAGTCACAGGAACCATAACCCACCGGGCGAAGAGATGTCCATGGGGCCTCCAGCTATATCTGTGGGACCCCACRATGGCTCATGGCATGACTGATATCAAATACAGAAATGCCTCTGACAAATTTTCCCAATTAAAAAAAAATTCTTTGAATTTACCCAGCAAAACCCTCTGATCTGCCCCTCAGCTCCTTTTCCAGTAAGGAACTGATGTATAGGATAGTTTTCACCTGCTCTGCTCCAAGGCTTTTATAGTCTCTGCACAMCACTAGGCATCAAAATCTCACATTCTTGTCTTACTGTGACCCTCTGCCTTCCCATAACCTCAGAGCCCAGACCATCTCCTCTGTTTTTCTCCTACTTGTTGGGGCAGTGATTACTCCTCCTGGGATTTTATGGTGTCAGGCAGATGAACYCTTCAGCCCAGGTACTTATCATGCTGACAGGGGCCTTATATCTGAGCACTCACTGCTGATCTGCTGCTCTTGCAGGTCAACTTCTGCTCGCACTCTTCTCTCAGACGCCGGTTACGCACGGCTGCAGGCTGYGGCTCTAAGTGCGGCTGGGCCAGCTGACAGAGACTGAGACGCTGTTGTAAACACCTTCGCTCTCAGATAGTAGGTTTGCTACTGCCAACACTTCCATCCGAGGAGCAAGAATACCCAAATTAAAACCTAACAGAACCAAAAACTTTTTCCTTTCTGCAGGAAAAGTCAGACCAACACATCTCTGACAGAGATCGGTGGGCCGTGAGTTCACAGCTCAAAGCAGTGCTCCATCTTTTGAATGTTGCTCTCATATCTGAATTACTTAAAATTTTCTGGATGGGCTAGTACTTCCCCCTCACCTTACACCACTCGCCCTGCTCTGGGCAGAGTCCTCACAAACATTCCCGTTGCCAGTCATCCTCATCTCTCTCCATGTATATTCCTCCAACCTACCTCATACTGGTTTTCCAACGTTTGTACATAGCTTTTGCCCYTGCCTCCATCTCTCAGAGATTTTGGGGCTGGGAACACAGCGGTTCCCAAAAGAGACAGTCGAGCTGCCGGCAGCCCGAGGCAGCCTCGCTCCCTGCCCCGGGCCCAGGGGCACGCAGCTTCACATTCACAGCTCAGGCTCTAGGGGAAATGTTTTCAGCACTACAAGCTAATGCTGTCTAAACACCAGGAGCCATAAGGCAGTGAAACAGAAACATAAAAATAATGAAAGGACTTGGTAACACAATTCTCTACCCTGAAGTCCTTCAAAACAGCAATTCACTGCCTGAAATAYGGACAGAAGTAATTTCAGAGCAAATCTGGCCCTTGCTAACAGAAAGGAAAAAGCAACCTCTCTCTCAGGCTTTAGCTCCAGCTCCCACTCTTACAAGAAAATGCCAGGGAAGGAGAGGAGTAGATGATGTGAGAGGRGAAGGGAAGATCCCTCACCTGGGCACACTGGTGCCCAAATTCTGTTTCAGTTTTAGGCTTCAGTTCAGGGCAGCTGTGACGCTATTTGGCTCCCTTTAATAACAGCTAATATTTACAAGAGTCTCATATAAATTCAGTTTGTTTACAAGCAAATTCTATACAACAGCTTTGATTCTCAATGAGAAGATTGTTAAAGTCAACAGGAGTTTTTCTATGGGTTTCCAATCCCATTCCCTAATCCCAAATAGAAACAATCTGTCCAAGCCAATTTGAATGAAGTAGCTACCAGAACATTTACAGGACAGCTCTACCTGTGAATTTCTGTTGCCTGCTTCTCTGCTGTGCAGCCAGAACATCCGGCATGAAGGCACAGTCCCCCTCCACAAGGGACTGCTGAAGAAACACTACAGCCAATTAATACTGCACCACTACTGGAGCACTGCAGCAGCAGCAGGACCAGCCTCTAAAATAAGCCCTCAAAGTCAGCGGATCAAAATCAGCATCTGATACAAGGAGAGTCAACACCATCAAGGCCAAYAGACTTGCGCTCGCTGCTAAGGCGGCTGGGACGTGGCCAGGCATCATCACACCCGCAAAACCGCGTGCCCTGCCAACCCCGCTCTCCTTGCAATGCTGATTCGCCATCCACCGGTCAAGTGTGTCGCATACTGAGGAATTTCTTCCATTTATAATTGAATCTTTATTAGCTCTGGTAGAGGGACTCCCGCCACCCTGTGAAACAGCTCTAAGTTGGGCACCAAGCTCCCACTGATGGTTTTCTGGGTGGGTTGCAGAAAAATACTACCAATGTTCTGTGCAACTTTCAAAGCATTATTAAAGCAATATTTTTTATATTATTACCAAGGTCTAATACCATTTTGAATTTGCTGTTCTGGAGTTCATTTTAAAGCACTTGATTATACTTTGAGAAGAAATAGTCTTACAGTACAAGTCATTTTCTCAAGTACACTTGAAGAAAGGATAGTCTATGGCTCAGTAAATACAACAGTCTGAAAAGTTATGAGCTATCAGACTAAGCTGAATTGACTTACTGATATTACCTGCAATGAATGAGTTTTAGATAGCCTCTCATAAATAGAAGACTACAGAGCCTACGATTTTATGGATGTCTTGTACTTATCAATATATATGAGAAATGATGCTGTCAGGCTTTCGAGGGGATACTATGTGCACCACACCACTGTCAATTTAATTTTTTATGATTAAATATTTGGTGCTGTTAAAGGTTATTTAACATTTAATATAGCTGCTCTTCTACATAGCTGATAACTGTCATCTTTACATAATACTGAAGCTGAAAATGGATGGGGAAGGCATATTTTTTAGAAGGTTCCTATTTTTTTTTTCAATTTACTGTTAGATTTGTTCCAGTAATAGAATAATATTAGGAGGGTTTAAAAGGCTTTCAATATTCAGATTTCAAAAATTTAGACTTAATGCCAGCTGCAGCCAAACTCAACGTTTGCTGCTGAGGCTGCTGTAGTTTCCTTTGCAGTAGAAAGATCTCTCCCAGATTGTACTGTGGGATGGCAGCTCATTGTGCAGGGAGAATTCTTGAGGCTCACATTTAACCCAATCAGTTTTTATATTTTTAAAAGAAACATCATCAACTTAAATTTCACATTCCTGTTTGATCATTTTTTTCTCTTGTCCCTGTTCAGGTTGCTGTAGCTGAAAGAGATGAAAGACAAAAGTATTTTTGTGTGTTTTGCAGAAAGTACACTTTGTGCAACAACAGAATGCCGTCTCGGCAGGCACGGGTTCCCCCCTGCAGCCATCCTGCAAACATTTACAGAGTTGAAAATAAAACACAAATGGGTCTATCCAGACAGATCCTATCTGCCTAGGCAGGTAGTAGCTCTTAATGAGACCACTCACCTGTGTAAAGGTAGGCACACGGATACGCATTTCCAAAGCTCTTGTGCACAACAACACATGAAAGAAAAAAATGCACAGGAGGAAGATGCCATTTCTTAAAACCAAAGAAATTATCAGCAAACTGAGAAGACTAAATGGAAAGATCTAGTGCTTGTATCACTCTCAACATTTTTTTTCACTTGGCAACYGTGCAAGTTCACTGGATTTCCTAAGCAAAGCCTAAAGCTATTTTTCGTTTTCTATAAACACACACATCAAAAAGGTGGAGCTTTTAAAACACCTAAAGGCAGAAAACTAACGTTTCTATAATTAAAATAAATCCAAAACATAAAAACAAAAACATCTACACACCTAAAATGTCTGTAGAATGAGGTCAGTTCAGGTCTTGMTCTCTATTACATTTTCTGTCAAGTGGATCCCTCTGTGGAACTGAGACTTCGTATTTACTTCAGTAGCACTTATATGGTACATTTACCATAGTAACAAATCTTTTTATTACTTTTCAGCAACTGAATAATTTTCTTGTGCAATAAAACTCTTTATGCAGACTTGCCTTAGCGAGGTATTGATGTAAAAATGCTAGCCTTCTTAATCTCCAAAAGCTATCATTCGATTTTGCTACAGTCCAGGGTCTGTGAATGTACTGCCCTGCATCCTGTGGCTAAGGTCCCATCCACTGGCTTCTCTACGCTTCATCAGTGCATCCCAAATGCAGGTATAAATCACTGTTTTGCAGCCTGTAGTATCTTTCCTGTAAGAATGCTCATTTATTGTGATGACAGTCCCTCAGAAACAGAGAAATGAGAAGCAGAAGTACCACTTATCAGTAACATGAAAAAAGTACGCAGGCCTCCCGTTGCAGGAAAATGCATGAATAACAAACCACTAAGGCACCGACAGTCCAAAGCAGAAAGCATCAGTTATTCCCACAGAAACAGGGACAGYGCTACCAGTCTGCTGGCCAAGTGGACACGTCTTCCCTGCGGACGCAAGTGCAGCTAGGGTGGATGTGCTTGGACGGTGCTGCTACACGCTCCTTCCTGCTCAGGCAAAGTCACCCGCCGGGTGCAGTTGGAGGTAACCTGCCACTGAGATGAGCAACTCAGAGGTCTTGTTTCTGGCTCTCKGTAAACTCCAGTGGATGTTAACTGCACTAGTTTCACGCACGTCACATTTCTACGCTTCATTTCACAGCTATGAGAATTAACAATTTAAATTAAAAAATTAAGCTAAGATGAGGCTGCAAACACATATGCGTGACGTGAGGCCCACAGCACTGACTTTTAACACCGACATTTCATAGAACTGGGGGAGCTCACACTTGTTAAAATTGCTTATGACTGCTTCCATGGGGGGGGGGGGAACCTTGAGCAGAGACAAACACTTTATCTCTCTGAACTATAATGTCCATATTAACCGCTTCAGGTTTAACTCCGGAGTCAAACTCTGAATCTGGAGGTGATTGAATGACTGGTTTGAAGAACATCTTTTAAGTGTAACTTCTAATACGCCTGCTGCTCTTTCACTGCAGTTGGCCAAATTCAGACACTAAATGAAACAGATGTATTTTCAGATATTCAAATTAAGTCTCTATCTGCCCAATAAAGTGTACTTCTTTATGTCAGGCCAAACTCATAAAATAAATAGAGCAGAAATACAGGTTTCCWTATAAAAAACACAGAAATTTTTGGTGAAAATTCCATACTTGAAAGGCCCCTTCTATCTCTTCACAGCAGAGGTAGGAAGGGCAGAAAATTATGACACRGTAATTACTATGATGGATGTTGAGCTACTCCTTTATATTAGATACACTGCTTGTGCAGGAACCAGCACTACAGATTGCATACTTCACTAAGCAGGACACTCGAGATTATAATGGGCTATATAGATTAACAACATTAGGTTAAAGCAGGATAATTCTTCTTCTTTCTCATTTCTACTCCTTTCCCATGGACCAGCTTTTGATTTACATTTCTGTGCTCCTTGCTTCCAAACTCTAATCTGCACATCAAGCAAACACTTTCCATTTCAGCTGGTGCAAATCTGGAGTAACTTGGTGGAAATCTCTAAAATTGCACTGCTATAAAACTCAAATATGAGTAAAGAATCAAACCTGCATGTTGCTAATTAAAGGTGATGCTGTGTTTGCTTTTGCTGTCTCATGCAAACAGCAGTGTGTGCTGAAGATTCATCTTACTTTAAGTCAGCATAAGAATTGAAGAGTTAAGGCCTGTCTCTTCACAGTGTAAATAATCTGCCTGCTGTTATAAAAGGGCCTATTTATTATTGTAGCAATTATTTCAGTGTCTATATGAGACTGAAGCAGTGTAATATTTTGCTCATAGGCAGAGGCTGAACAATGTTCAATATTCATCCCTCTCAGATTTAGTTTGCCACCAAGAAAAACCCAAACTGTGTTTCAGCGATTATCTTCCCAAATGTACCTTCACTCCTAATGTTCAGCTTGAATCAGCTAAATGCTTCTTAGAGCTCAGACTTGGATCTTTGTCCCTTCATCACTGGTCCCAGCTCACTTCCAGTGCCACCACCTGCTTTCAGCTAGCTAACCCCCGAGGGCTACAGCAGTCCAGAGCTGAGCACGGACTAATCAAACACACATTTACCAAGCTCCTTCAGCTGGTTTCTTGAGCATTTTCTCCTTGGCTAGCCAGGTATTTGCCAGTATAGTTGCATTCAAAGTACCCTCCAAGCTAGTCAACCAGGTTAAAGAGAACTTAGCCTGCAGGACTGCAGTCACACCAGGGACAGCAAAGCAGATGAAGCCTTTACTACATTGGCCAAAATTCACTTTCTTCTCAGGTAACTCAGCATTCAGGTAATAAACTTTACACAAGTTCTAGGTATCAGAGGTGCTGGCAAGCGTAGTTTCAATCCAACTGCAGTTAGTGACACAGGTCAGCACCGTCCTGTGTTTCCCTAAGATAAAATGGCACATGGTGTTTTGTGCTTTTAAGCTGTACATTACAGCTGCTCCCTGCCATGACCAGATGCCTCTCCATCACATAATCGAGACACAGAAGTTTTCATCTCATCACAGATTCATATCCAGTCACCCAACAGGAGAGCACGAGGAAGACGGCTCATATGACAGCAAGCTGCTTGCATGCCTGAGCAGTCGAACACGCAGCCCTCCAGCCTCTCTCTGCAGCTCCTCCCGGGCAGAGTGTACGTGGAAAGCCAGGGCACAGTGAACAGCAGCAGAGGAGCAGTCAGGTGCCCTCGTGCCCCTTTTCTCCGGGAACCCCACAGGGTCCTGTCTGTAAGATGCCAAGGGTCCCTTGCTCCAGCACACTGCAATCCCAAGAGCGGTATTGTATCCTCCCTGCTTGCTCTAGGCTGATCCTAAACACCCATTTTGGCATGTGTCAGGACCCTTTCCAGCACACTAAAGTACTGGATTCCAGTAAGGCTCTTGAGAAAAGCTGTTAAATGTTTAATGTTAGCTGCAGTGGAAAAACACTGTAAACATTTCCTGTAATTGGTCTGCTTTAAAAATTTATTTCATGTGAAAAAGCAAGGGAAATACCACATTGCACTTCCCTGTCTTCATGGCTCTGGGGTGCTAGTAAGGCCCACAATGAAAAAATAATTGAGAAGGAGTTATCTTTGCAGTATTTCTCATCTAAACTGGCCGTGAGGGCAGATGTGCCTGTGCCCCCAGCGTGGGGGGTGCTCTGACCCTCAGCCAGGGCTATGGTGGGTGGCAGAGAGGAGCTGCTGAGGGTGCACCACCGGCCATGCCATGCTGCAAGTGCAGCCTGCAGGTCTTTCTTCTCACTCCTGTGCTCAGCCCCAAGCGCCTCTGCTGATCTGAAGAAACACAGAGACAATCAGCAAATGTCACAGTAGGTGAAAAGTGAAGCACGAGCATAAAGAAGAGAGCGCCGTGACTTAGGTGACAGAGACAGAAAGGACTGGAGATTATTTTTGCTCTGCATTATCAGTCCTTAGGACTGAAGATAACAGAGTTGATAATACAGAAGCAGGCTTACCATGAATTTATGAATTGGTAAGTCACTTTCTTACAACAGCCCACAGTAAATCAGTTTGTTCCTATATTTCTGTAACACGTTATGCATTCCCTACCTGCTAGCTAGCTTTATCTCAGTTTGCTTCTTATTTGTCAGACAAGGAATTCAAGATTTCTCCTAAATCAACTTAGCAAAACTCTGACATTTTCAGTCCTCTAGTTTCTTGAAAAGGAGAGGAAAAAGTGGATTATTCTTGCAAGCCCTAATTTACCTAGTTGCAATTTCTGTAGAGTTAGGTTAATCATTTTATTACTTTGAGAATAGGCGAGCATCACTGTGTGTCTGTTTAGAAGAGCACAGTGATTCCATGGGAGAGGCATGGGCTTAACATACAGGAAGGCAACATTCAGCTCCTGCCTCTACTGTTATTTTTTCTGGCAAAGACAAAGGATCTCTTGTGCCTCAGATCCCATCCATCAAACAGACAAGATATTTTTCCACGTTCAGCCAGTCAGTTATTTCAGTCATTGTCAATCCAGGAAAAGTATTAGCTCTTTAGAATAGACTTTCTACTAGTGTGAATATATAGACTGTATCTTTGATCCTGTTCAACTCGGGGCTTCTCCCTGCCATAAAATACAGGTTTTAATGTCCCGTTCATCCCAGGATCTACCAGCCTAGAGCTGATATTAACTGTGATTCTTCTCTTCACTTTGTTTTGCAAGACTTCCTCATGGTATTTTCACCATAATGGGGACATTTCTCTTCCTTATAGGGGTTTACGTTATATCCCTTTTTTGTTTATGTTACATCATTTTCAGTATCAATCATATTCCTGTAGGAAAAAAAAATCCAGAGTAACTACCTATCACTTTTACTAAAGAGTTTGTTATTGTGATGTTTTCTACATTCCCTCGCTATGAGTGCTGTCACTTTCTCTTATTATGTACATAAGAAAATAATTTGTCCTGTCAAAAGTTCTGTTGCTCTTTAATAAGGAGTAATTAAGTATGGAAATAAACAATCTCTCTATTCTCCTCCAGACACACTGATTGATTGGCTTATACTTCAGCTACATATACTAGACTGTTGTGTGCAGGCATGCACATGAGCAGGTGAGTGTGCAGCAGACAGAGCAAGATGGAAATTATTGAGGGAAACACAGCTCAGAGAAATCAAGTTTGCATTTAGATTGAGTTCTGTCCTGAGGCCAAGTAAATGTAACCAGTGTGAGGCCAAGGTGGCTAGAAGTGACTCACACATTGGGCACTCAACCCGAGACTATCCCAAAGGCTGTACTTTTCACAACCACTACAAAAAAAAGTTATTTAAGATCTCACAGTTTTGGCATTCCAACTCCGATCTACTCCAAAGACTTTGTTCAGAAGTCATGATCCAAACTTCTGACTACCACCAGTTTGTGAAGCATGTGTGGAACATCATCATAAATAYCAGAAGAAGATTCCACACCTTGCAGATATAAAGCCTTCTCATGAAAGGAGAGAACCATCCAGCTGATCAGGCCTGATGGAGCAGTCTTAGGGTTTTGTTTTTTCCAAAATTTAATCAGCCGTGGTATCTCACAAAGAAATTAAAGAATAAAATCTTCCTAATAAATACAAATAGAATATTTTATAAGATTATATTATGCATGTCACATTAGGATTTATTATTGACACATCACAAAACAATTTAAAATTCCAATTTTCCTCTCAAATTTCCTTAATTATGTTTTGATCCACACTTCACAGGAAGTTTCAGATTTTTTCTTTTAGTTCCAAACTGTAAGAGTCATATTGAAATTTATACATTTTCTAAAAAATAAATTCACAGGATCAATTCATAGCCACTTCCTATACAGTAATCCAATAACAGCTATAGTCCAGTGTTTCCTGGTATAATACATCAAAAAAAATGCTCTGGGTTTTAAAGATCATTGTCTTCAAACTACTTTTTCCCTCGGAGGTTATTAAACCTTCAGGCATTATTAAGTCTCTTACAATGACCCTTCTGCTGCTGGATGATGAGGCATCCCATAAGGAACTGTAATACAGAGGATGAACAGTCATATTMTTTTACTGCAGGTCAAGAATATTCAAGAGATTTTGTAATTTAAGCTGCTGAAGAAAGGAACAATTAACTGGTCTAAGGATTCTTGTACAGCTGCAGAAAAGGGGCTTTTCTTGTTGGATTTCTTGGTTTTCMTCACCACTTGCTGCAGGGATTAGGGTAAGCTCTTTTCAGTTAGAAGTAGAGTTGCTCAGGAAAGAGGTGCTTTCTTTCCTTTTCTTAGATAAAAACCCTAGCTTTGTATGTTTTTAAACAGAATTCTAAAGAAAACACTGTCCCTAACACCTCCCCAATTTCTCCACGCGAGMATAGTCAGTACACACCTGGCTCTTCCTTTCAGCCGTACTTTAAACATCRCCTTGTGTTTTGTGAAAGGTTCATGATGTATCATCACTACACATTATATATATACAAATATAGAGATAGGTAATAAAATACATCTTATAGTTGAGTGTATTAGGMGAGTCCTGGAGAACATCTTGCAGCTCTGGCCAGTTTGGGTATCAGTAACACCAAGAGGAGCAGGCGGGAAGCCCGGAGGGCAAAGCTGCAGGAAGGYAGGAGGCTGGAGACCAGGATCTCCACAGCAGCAGCCCCAGCAAAGCTGCTTGTCTCACATGCAGGACCAGAGAGAGCGAAACTCCAACATCTAGTTGAGAAAACATTTACAGTGAAAATATTTACTGTATCAAGTAACAAACAAGGAAYCACCGCAATGTTCTTGATCATGAAACTGAAACAGTTGCAGTGACATGATAAGGAAGTCTAGATCTGCAATAATGCTTAACCRTAAAAATGGAGCTACTTAAAATGATTATTAATAAAAAATGAAGAAGCTGCAGCTAAAAGGGCAAGATTTTTAGAGGTTGCATAGAAATACCATAATAGATGTTCAGAAGAAACATATACCACCTGTCCTTTTAAAGGGATCAARGAAAAGATGATATGGTTAAATAGAGGTGTCTCCCCTCCCCCCCCCCAAAAAAAAAAGGAAAAAGCTATAAAGTAAAAGGACATCCTTCTTTAAAAGTAGAAATCAGGTTCAAAGGTTCAAATGGGTAGAACAGAAAGACTGAAACTGTGACACACTGCATAGGAAGTTATAGGAAAGTAGGACAAAAAAAAAGATTCCTGCCAATCAACACGCTAAAATCACAAAAAGTAAATAGCAAAAACTTTTTCAAACCACAAGCCTAAAAGGAAACCTACCAAAGAGTCTGCAGGGCTGATAAGAGACTCAGCTATTAAATAAAGGCTGAAGGAAGATAAAACAATTGCAAAAATCAAAATTAAAAAAAAAAAGCCCTAACCCCAACTTTTACTGCATTCTTTATATCAGCTTTCATGATGGAAGAGATTAATGATGTTCAGATATCAGAGAGCTTTTTGTTGCTCTTTTTTCCTTTTTATTCAGGATATATATCTGAGGAATTGTGCCAAGCTGAAATGACACTAAGAAAAGTTTTAAAATAAATGAATAAAAYTACTAGTAACAAGTTACTAGCACCAAGATAGTATTAGATATGAAATTGCCAAAGTACTTGTTGTGGCATGTACCCTATCACTTAAATTCAGCTCARTATTAAAGAGAGAAAACTGAAAAAATGACAGCAATTTTAAAAAGGCTTTACTTTTGTAAAGTAGACTGAAGGAACTATGTCCAGTAAATCTGACTGATTGGCTGAATCTACAGTAAAGAACAGAATTAGGCACTTAAATGAATGTGACCCTATGGGAAAGTGCCAACATGGCTACTGTAGCAAGAAATCTTGCCTCACAAATACGCTGGAGTTCTTTGAAGAAGTCRGTAAGTCTGCCAACAGGAATGACGTAGGTGTAATATTGTTTCCAAAACACAATTTTCAAAAAGCCTTAGGTCATGTCCTGCACCAAAAGCTYCTAAAGAAGTGAAGCTGTCCTGAGATAACATCCCATCTATTTCTGAGCCCTGTAACAGACTCATAAATAGTAGGAATGAACGATCAGTCCCACAGGATTTGTGCAGCACGTTCAGAGGTAACACAGGAACTGATGTGAATCCTGAGGTGACAAATTTCATTGACTATACAAAATTGTTTCAGGTACTCAATACTAAAATACATGAAATATTTTATACATGAAACAAATGGGTGGTAAAATGGCAGATAAAACTCAATGTTAACAAATGTAAAGCCAAGCACAGAGGAAAGATATATTTCTGTATGTACATATTGATTTTCTCCAAATTCAGTGAAACCATTTAAGAAAAATCTTGGGAGTCACTGTGAAAAGCTCTCCAGAAATACCTTCTTTCTTTCATACTGAAGGAATTAGGAACAGGACAGTGAATTTTAAAAATACAAAATAGAAACCAAACTTTGTGACTAGATAAATCCATGCCACCTCTGCAGACAGCTCCAGTTCCCTCTCTAGAGAAGGCAAAGAACAGCATAGGTAGAGTGATCAAATGTATAAGGGAAAAAAAAACAACAGTATGGGAAAAATCACTATTTCTCAAAATACAAGCTATGGGGCACGAAATTTAAAATACCAGATAGACGGAAATAAGCAAAGGCAAAAGACAAATGATAAAACTCCTTGCCACAGGACGCTGTGAACACTTCATACAGGCTCAAGAAAAGATTGGACAAATTCATGGAAGAAAAATATTACATGGGGTTATGTGAACATAACATCCAACTTAAAAAAATCCCTAAGCCACAGCTGCTGGAATCTATGAAGATATAGATGGAGAAATTTAAAACTTTAATTGCTCTCTTTTTCTGCTCTTTTGTTAAATGTCTGCTGCAGACCACAGCCAAAAACAGACTGAACTGAGGCTGAATGGACTCGGATTTCACTGAGTGTGGCTGTTAATCTGGTAACAGGAAACATGGCGTACAGCTGTAAGATATGATTATAAGGAACTCATTGACTAATTGATCATAATAACAATCTTTGATTTTTTTCTTTTTTTTTTTTTGAGACTCTGGTCGCAAATTTTTAAAGTTTATGAAATTTTAATATAAAATGTGATTCTCTTCTACAGGTATTTAAATAAGAATGCCTTGATTATATGCCTTCATATCAAGCAGCCTTGATATTAAGTAGTAGCTCTTTAAATGTAGTTTCCATTTTTACAGAAACTATTACTATTCTGAAATTTCTTGTCTTTGCCATTCAACTTGGGAAAAATGCCAGAATGATAAAATTTAATTTGAGAAAATTTCCTCTTTTACAAAAAAAAAGAAAAAATTTGAAATATTTTTTCCAGATGAATCTTATTTATAAGAGGAAAGAGTTACAATTAAAACAGCCCTTTTCAGCATAGAAAATTTCTTGGTAAAAAAGATCCCATCCAGCCTCACTAAATAAGTCACCTAGCTTAGACACATTCTGGCATTGTTGCTGTGTAATTCCACCCAATGGGCTTTTCATTAGATATGTAGGTTCATTGCTCAGGTCACACACTAGCAGAAAACACGGAAAACAGTCTCTCAAGATATAGTGCACACCAGAGTTTTTACTTTCAAAATGAACCAGTTCTTACTTTTGTGTAGTCCAAAGTAAGCTCCAAGCATAACCTCAGAGAGAGCCATCCCTCAACACCGAACTGCAGCAACTGGCATCTTCAGCTGCTTAATGGAGTATGTGCCAGCTACCTCTTTTCTCTAAAGAAATCACAGSTGCTGTTCAAAGCCTCTTTCAGTCTCAACGAAGGTTCTGTTTTGTACCAATTTATCACAGGTCTTGCTTATGAAATGTGGTTGGCTTTCATGGCTCAGGTTTGGGTTTTTTCCTCCACTCTGCACAAGCACTTCCAGAGTAATTTTCAACTAAGTCAAATAAGATCTAACAAGGTCCACTGAGCCCCTAAGGACCAGGATCAATATTGGGGGGGCTGCGCATTCTTGCTGAAAATGCTCTTAATCCTGAAAATCTCTAAGGAAAGTGACCAAATTGCCTAGTAAATCCTAGATATGCAAATATGACTCATCAGTCCTGAGATTCATATCACAGCATTTCCGATAGCACTGGAATTTAAGTGGGGGGCGGTTGTATGCCCTGGGTCAATTCACTGAAGGGAACCACATCAGAAATTGCATTTCAAAAGGTACTCTGTATGGCTGTGTTCATTGTTATGGTCTGTACATCATAAAAATATAGTTTTCTTTAAAAATATCCTTTTAATAACTCCCCAGAGGTTAAGAGAGATGAGGAGTAGTCTAGGTCAAAGGTTTTCTTAAACTTTCTCTATCCACGATGTAAAGGCAAAAGCACCATTTTCCTCACTTTTATTTTCAGGGTTTTCAAACTATGCAAGTTGTACTATAACATTACAAAAACTTGCTGAAATGCTCCTAACTCAAATGCCAAAAAACACTGAGTGGATGCTGAAGTTTTCACTCACTGTGAATTAAACTGCTCTCTATCTTTTCCTTCTGATRAAGAATTATTATTTATCATTAACTTTCAGCTCAATGTAAAATTGGTATAGGTCTGTGCAATTATGCTTTCCAAGACTATGTTATATTCATCTAATTTATTATTTAGCCTCAGACAATTTCATTTCAGAATGGAAAGAAACCGACAGTTGTACTGAGATTGCACAGATTTCTACTGTACCCCTGAACTTTTCTGGTGAAGTTGTCAAGCTTGGGACATTGAGAAGCTCCCTGTGCTGGAAGTCAGTGTGTCATCTGAAATCCTCTGCTGGTCTTACATCTCTCAGCTCTGAACAGCACAGTTCCTGAGATCTTCACCCAATTTCTTCCTTCTTTTAAAATCCTAAATTTAAATCCTAAATTTAACGGGGCTTTGCCCTTGGTACAGCCTTCAAGAGCTCCTCTCGTTCAGTAAACCCAGCCCTGCCTCACCTCCACTGCTCTCCTGGGCTCTCTCATTATTAGGATTAAGCCACAGCAGTGAGCAAAAAGCAAGATATACTCTTGAACAGCAGCTGTGGGAACTAGCTTCCTTCCACGCGTAAGGCTAACCAGTTTTTTTCCTTCCTGCCTAGGACTGCAAGGTGAACCTCCTGATCCCAGGCCTGACATTTAGCCAGTGCTCTCTGTATTGAAGTGATCAATGGAAAACATGTTAGGGAGATGGAGGGGACCTGTCTTGCTCAAACTGAAATACTTGTTGGGGGATTTCTGCTGAATTAATTTTGGATTGATCCAAAACATTTCATTTGACCCAAAAGAAACTATCTATCTTTCTCCGCTCTATAGATTGTTTAACTTTTTGTTTTGCTTTGTTTAACCTTCAAATTCAGGTCACTTCTTTTTTCCCATGAAAAATACTACTCTGAAACAAAAAGTTGGAAAGTTTTGGTTGATATAATGTTGCTGTGAAACACTTTACAATTCCCAAACTGAAATGTTTCATTTGAATAATATGGGGGAAAAAGTACACAGGGATGATGTATCTGTACTACGTGATACTTGGTGGGAATGGTCCGTGTTACAACTCTTGTATCGGTACCACCGGATACTTGGTGAGAATGGCCCATGTTGTAACTTTTTAGTGTCTAGAACAATACCGCTGTGTTAAGCGGAATACAAATAAGTAACTAACAAGGTTTTGGAAATCTGTGAGAATAAACAGCGGTTGGTTACATATAGAGAAGCAGTTACACCATGAGAAGCAGTCAACATGAAGGTCAGAAGTTGAAGAATAACGAAATAGCGACCCCCAAAGTCAACGTGGCCCCTGAAATAAGTCTGCTCGCGTGCGTAGTATCACAGCCGGTTATGCAGCCGGGGTGGAGTTGGGCTGGACTCCCCGCACTTGCTGGCCCCATGTGCCGGGACTCCCACCTACCACGAATAACCATAAATACCAGAATTTTTCGGAAGGCAAGAGAGGCTGCTACACAACAGAGGACCACGTTGCCTCCTCGGGGACGCCTGAAAAGATTGTGCCTGCCGACTCTCTCTCTCACCATGCAGACGATCGGGACAAGCACTGGAGTGGTCCTTCTCGAGATTACCAACGGGTCGGTCTGTTTGTAAGTATTTACTAATAAACTGCTTGCTACTGAAGAGTGTTTGTGTGTGTGTGTGTTTGTGCTGGCTTGCCAAACTGGATGTTTGGCCCCCGGGAATCTAACTAAAAGAGATGACTGCACAGGGGTGAGGCTGCTGTCCGGTCACAGGTCTGAGAGCCACGCAGTGCAAATGGGAACAGAAGGGGCATCAGCTGCCTAAATAAAAGTGTTCCAATGTTTCCTAAATTTCTGTCCCCTTTTCAGTACCAATTACTGGCAAAATGAAATCAAAATTTGTTAGTAGTGTTTATCTCCCCCCAAACTCTGACTTTTCAATACATACAATCTTTGCCAAAATATCACCCAGTTGTTTCCAAACCTTTTGACCACRTTAACAAAAGGCAAAAAAACGGAGTGATATCTCTGAAATGAGTCTCAAACTCTGCAATGCTGCATCTCAGGGAACACCCACTCCTCGCCTGCCACTTTGCTTGGTCACCCCGTCTGCTCCCTGGACCAGCACAGCCCTCCTGGGGACGTCTACCGGCCTTTTGCTGGGCGCTCTTTTCTGCTAGACCTCAGAGCATATTGTCAGAGGACTCATGCGACATCAGCACGACAGCTCTCCAAGGTGAGACACGTATTTCCATCCACAAGACCTTTGGCAAGCTGCAGTGACCTGGAGTACTTCATTAGTACAATTCCAAAATTTTACAGCCTTCATTTCGCATTCAGTCGTACCGCCACGATTACAGATCCCATCARACACAGCAGCAGACACTGACAGACCTAATAGCAACTGACCCTATGTAGCACATTCGTAAAACTAGAAAATGTAACTATTGCAGTATAAGCTATCCCTTTCTCCAGTCAAAACACTCTGTTCTTATTTTTCTAGTAAAAACACACTTTCTGTGGCAATTACATGGGTTTAAATGCCTCCATTTCCACTCATTTATACCGAGACAGCTGTGAATCAAGGAGTTAGAATTAGTTTGTCCCCTGTGTCTGCACCCATTTTGGTTACGTAATTCTGGCCAAGAAAAGAATATGGTTTTACACGCTTATATTTTTGCTATTCTCAGCTGTATCCCCTCTTTTTGATATGATATACAAGTGACAGTCYTGCAGAAAGTGCTTTTAACACAATGTATTTATAAATTATAAAAAAACAGATTTACAATCTAATCTCTTTATGTGTGGTGATGTGTATTAAATRTATTCTGTCAGTATCAGAAACCACTGTAAATTTAATGTATGCCTGAGAAACTAGGCATAGTTTCCTATTTCAACTGTCCATATTATCATCAGTAAAAATGGTACGTTTAACACTCACATTTTCCTGAGCACTGCTATTTAAATGAGCTAGGGATAATCTTATTGGAAGAAAATATAATTTTCCTAGCATGCTCTTCATTAGTTCAAAGCAGTTACAGTCCATTTTAAAAATGAGTTAATGGTTGATTTTTCTGACTAGTATCTACTCTTTAGTCATTAACTAGCAAAATGTTTACTGCTATAAAAATATCTGTTTCCTGGGGATTATTAATCATAGTTTATTGAAAAGCAATCAATTATACAGTTTAGTTTCCCACCCCCTTTAGAAAATTAAAATGCTGAGATATTCATTTTTGCAATGAATATCTATCCAGTAATTACCATATTTACTTTTCGTTTATGGGGGAATAATCTGTTTTAATTAAGCCTAACTGAAGAACTTTTATCAGATGTAATTATCCCTTTCGATAAATATGTCTCCACTAATTACATTTAACCGTGGGATTTATAGCTCTTAAGTCATTTGGTGGGAAACATAATAAATCTTTAGTAATACATGCTAAATTACTATAAATTAATTCTGATCATTAACATAATAAACAAATTAGGATAATTTCATTTAATTAGTTTGGGTAGTTAACTCAAAATCCCTTGTAAAGCTCCACGATAATCAAAATTTTACCAGTATTTTTAGAGATAATTTTTTATAACAAACCTGTTTGAATATTTACATAGAAAATCAGATCACTGCTGGAACATAGTAAACACATATTCCTCTTAGACACTAAAGGCTTTTAAGAATTGATGCCATGTACTTTTTTAAATACAATTAAATGTGCCTCCCAAGAACACCTGAGTGGCAGGATGGTAAATCTGATTTTAGAAGTGAGCTCCTTCCTCTCTCTTTCTCCTCTTTTCTAGTTTTTGCTAGTCCTCAGAAGGCAGGTACAGGCAAAGGTAGCAGAGCAGAGAGCAGGATGCAGCCGGGAGAGGAACACGGYTTGCCTTGCCGAGCTGGCTGGCCAGTCCTGGATTAGCCTCCACCRCCCATTTCCCTTTTGTTTCAAGCATGACACACCGGAAAAGGTGATTGAACTACACAGCACCAGAAGCTATAGGAACACTCACATAGCCTCTTCCAGAGGCATTCAAGGGCTATACATTGAGACCYGTCTGCTGCACACACCTAGATGTGCACTGTCAAGCCATCAAGTACAGATGTACCCTGTCGTACCGTGSCTTACTCTGTGGTGTGCCAGGAGGACACATGCACCGCACATCAGGGAATCGACACTGCGTAACTCACTCAGTGGCTATCAGAAATCCCCTTGCCATGTTCTTCTACCTGAACTGCTGGCCTTGCTGGTCAAAGATATTCCTGTGGTGGGTCCTGCTATGCTTGCAGAGAGTTTTCATACTTTAGGGCAACTGCAGAGGCAGATCTTACRGCATGTCAGTGTACTAGCACACAAACAGTTTTTAACTCCTGCTGACAAACATACTGTCTCAGCAGTGCTTCTGCCTCCTGCTAGTTRGAGATAAGTCTTGAGCTTAGTTCAGCCAAACTCTAAACCCATCCGTGTATTTATACAGCAAGCACTCATCAGATTACATGTTCAGGTGAGGAACAAAGATGAAAGCAGATGAGCTTTTCAGTTATGAACTTTTGGAGCTTAATCTTCTTAGATGAACTCAGACAAGCAAAGAGCTTCTCAGCAGGCAAAATACCTCTCATAAACAGAAAAAATAAAAATCAACAAGACCTATTATTAAAGGGATATTTTAAAACTATTATTTCCCCAAAGCATTATTAGACCTTCTGGTGGGACTGCCACCTTTATTCTGAGTTGTCCTATTTTTCTGTGCTGATCCTGGAGAGACAAAGGCTGTTTGGTACTTACCAAGCTTGCTGCTTTTTCTGCTGTTTAAGATGCAGCTTGTGTGGGTGACAGAAGCGAGACACAGACAACCTTCAGGATCCATTCTCGGATAATTTCACTATCTCTAGAGCAAAATAAGAAAGATAATWTTTAGGGGTCTTGGCTTGATTTTTATGCATTTATTTTGTTCTTAGCATTTTCACTGCTCTCTCACTACCCAGCATCAGTCTCCTGACCCCTGGGAAAGACCTTTCTTCTGGGCTCACTAGGTGGTTCTGTCCATAGTACCCAGGTGTCTGGAAACCCTCTCCTTGCTGGGACGTGCCACCCACCASCTCTTCTTCCTCCAACACCAGGACGTGGGCAGGCAGAAGGCACAGTGATAGCACACTACTGGAGCAGCTCTCAGAAGCATAGGCATTCCACAGCGATAAAGAGGAAATAAAAGAAAAGCAAAACTATGACTTAAACATGTTTTTCTTCCACCCAAGTGCCACGGCATRGCTCAGCAGCATGTCTCCACAGCAGTCTGAAGGTGGGAGCAACTGTTCCTTGAATGCCCAGTCCTGTTTATACYGGCAAGTTCATTTTGCCCCAGGACAGAAGAGTCCACCCAACCCCCCTTAGGGGAAGCAGAACAGACCTTACCCTGAGGTCCAGACTTAACTTAAAGCTTTGGCAATAAGAGGCTTCAGGGCTCAAAGTCTTTTAGAAAAAATTGTTCTTACACACTATGTAATATCAAGGACTAGGGCAATATGAAACTTATGTGTTTATTGTTTTAATAAGTCAAGAATGGTCTGTCCTCATGCTCTATTTTATAAAGATGGATTGTGCAGATATTTTATTTTACTTCATGCTGGGAAACACAAAATTCTATTTGTATTTCCGAACTGCCATGTTAACTTTCCTCCCATTTTACTTAACTCATTTTTCACCTTAGTCATATTAATGGTTATGTAATAATATTAGACAATGTTCGCTAATCACTACCTCCAAAAATAATAGTTGTGCTAAATCAGAGTTAATTAGTGTGTCACAAATTCCAGTCCCAGTACAGGGTGATGACTTAATGAAAAAAATGCAATGTCACTTCACCAAGAATTACATATACAATTTTAAGAGGTATTTTAAATATTTTTCTTAATAGCTGTCAGTAGGAACGATGGGATGTGATTCTTTTCAGGGGACTGCTCTTTACTGAGTACAGGCAAGTGAGCTATCACCAGCCTTATACTGGCTGCAGAAAACAGATTTAACATTAATTTATGAATAGCTGAACTTTTTCTCTTTAATGTTGAATAGTGAATCATGCTCTAAACCCTTTATATTTCACTGCACATCAGCAAGGTTGTCAGGAGCAAAAGATCAGGATAACATAATTCTTATGGCTTGTTCTCACACACCCCTCATTTATTTCTGAAGCAGTCTGAATCATCTTGAAAGTCAGACGCATGGGGTGCCAAAATTTAAATGTGAAGGGAGTTGCTCTTTAAGCGCTATCAAGTTTTTCAAAGCATAACTTCCAGCTGAAACGGTGTGAGCAGGGATTCATTCTCTCACACAGGCACTGAGGCATGTACACCCACTTGTACAGCCTGTAAGCAAAGGAAGGTCAGGCCTTCCCGTGCCTGTATACCTGCATCCCAGCACCCGTCACTGGTAGGGAGAACAACGCAGACAGCACAGGGCGAACACGCTCTTCCAAACCCAGGATTTTCCCCTTTCAAATCTTCTCTCCAAATCACTTAATGCCTTGAGGAAATCATACACAGCTATGCTAATTCCTCGGTGCCACAGGAGTCACGAGGCAGACCTGCCAAAACAGCGACTCTGTCACTGCTATCAGCAGATCACAGCATGTTATGGATTCCAGTCATTTTTAGCGCTCTAATGTCTTTTCAATGTAGAGCAGATACATCAGAACTTCACTTAAAAAGGAAAGTTACATGACAGCTTTGTTGATCTCTTCAGGAAATCAGAGACCAGGACCTTAAAGCACAATTCTGCAACAGGTTGTGTGGATAGACACATAAAACATGCCTGTAGCTCACTGCAGAATGACAGCACTGACACTGGTTTTCATTTCTGTTTCTCTTATTTATGCATATGTTCAACATTTATGAAACATCTATAAAAATATACAGGATCTGATATCTCTTTGCTGTTAGTGAGAATACCAAAAAGAATCTTAAGGCCTAAAATATCTATTTACAAGAGATGCCTTGACAGACTCTTGGAAGAAGAATGCCCTCTTTTTCATTTGAAAGAAAAAAGAAGGAAAAAAAATCACCACTAAGGGCCTCAAGAGACCAGTAGGATTACACAGAGAAAAACACCAGGACTCGGGACACATGGATACTGGCCAGTGCCATAGGCACTGTCACCACACAGAGCAACATACCTTGGCAATACTTTGCCACTGCCCACAGATCCCCCTGTGCAACCTACAGCGAAGAGCAGCACCACAGCACAAAATCACAACGCACTCACAGAGTATCAAACAGGGATTTTTATAGTTACTTCTTCAGACACTACTGCCATCCCCATTCCTTCCCTTTCTTGATATTCCACCTCCAGGCTGCACGGACCTCAGCTCCTATGCTGACTTGTCCGTCTTCCATGAGGTTCCTGGAAAGCACTGATGCAATCTTAGGCTCTGGCCCTTCAGTACACACAGCTTCAAAGACAGTCCAGAGTATGTAACTGGAAAGTGCCCTTCTGCTATCTCTGGTGATATTCCTGGACAGAAATATGAAYGAACTTCACTCTGAGTCATATTTTTTTCTACATAATATGCAAAATTAGGGATTCAAATGCAAATATTCATTATCACTTATTTAGCTCTAAAATTGGCTAAGAGCACTTACGCCAAACTTCTGGTATTTCTGACATCATTTTACTAGATGCACTGAACTTGGGGAGCACAGACTTGCAACTAGACTAAGATCAAAGTGTAGAAATGTCAAATACCTAGTACCATGTTCAAAGACACAGTCTCTATTACCACAGGCTGCTGTAGTAACTCTYGAATGCTTTCACTGCTGAACTTTCACAGATGAACTATGTTTATCTGTCATCTGAGAAACTCAAGATTCTTTAATTAGACTTAACCAGACTGACTCTTTAATACCTGATGCAAGAGAAGGCTCCACTTAAGGAAGTGAGCGTGGTACTCTGACGATTCGGAGGTGGTAGAGTTCTCCACGGGGACTCCTACAGGACACTTAATGGAAGAACTGTATTCCCGACAAGGAACACAGCAGACAATGCAAGGGAACACAAGGAATACAGCAGAMAAGCAACAAGCAGACAATGGAAGAAACGTGAAAAGACTTGATTTTTTTTATTTTTATTATTATTACTACCGGGCTGTTCTGCCTACTGGAAATATCTCTGTAATCTCTTAGATGTGGTGAAACACCAGCTAATGCTGGACATAAAACTTGTTAACCTTTAAGATCCTGGTACTCACAGAATTTCCTGAGGAATTAAAAATGTACTACAGCCTGTTGCTCCCTCCTCCTCAAGCAATTTTCTCAATAATAGTTAAGTACATCCAACTCTACTCCAGACTCACCCCTCCAMGTGCTGCTGGTACCTTCAAGTATAATTTTATAAAGCCGTAGAGGATGGTTGTTATATTAGGTAATCAGAAACTGCAATAGAACCACGCAAGTAAAGTGAAGCCTCAGGCTGTTAAGAGTATCTAACAAACCTGTCATTAATTACTTAGGAAAAGCTTTCTGCCTTTTAAATAATTTATACAGCTGGATCTACAGTAGCAAAAGATTAAACATAATTAAAATGGAAGCTTTACATTCCAAGGGGCTGACTGTCTTCAGAACTCAACCAGCATAGGCAGAGCACAGATAAGGACCACAGCTAAYGACAATCTTGCCTTCAGGCTGGCAAACGGCGCTTCCAAAGCTCACCCTGGACTGGTGGTTTCCTTTATGAAATAATTTCAGATAAAGACCTGCTAATCTCATAAACTTGCACACAGGATGCCTTGCTTAAGCACTTTATCCCTATGACCGGATATCTTTGGAGGAGCTTCTTTGTCTTAGTCTTTGAGGTTTAGTGAAGAGAAATGTAATCTTCCAACAGGGTTATTGCCCTCCTAGGTTTCAATTTAATTGGGCTATGCAGTAGTTCAAGTACTATGTACTTCAAATATCTTTGGGTGAATTCGAGCCATATAAATAATATAGTCTGCTAATATGCAAAGCAGTGTGATAATGCACTCCAAATCCACTCGCATTCTTCTTTCACAAGGAGCAGTTTTTATTATACTGTATTTTAAAAAGAAGGAAAATATAGCAAAATACTAATCTCATCATTACACTTCACTATAGAGGCCCCTACTGTATCTGCTGTTAGGTCTGAAAATAGATAGTATTGACCTGATTTTCAGAACTTTCAAGCTTAATGTGAGGATTTTTTAATTATTACTATCTTTCAGTTGAATGATTCAGATATCAGGCATCAACAAGTGTTCAGACCAAGTCACTTCAAAAGTCTTCATCTTACCAGAGAAATTCTGGAGTTCTAAAGATCTGTTCTTCTAGCAATGTGTGGAAAATTTGCCTATACATATAAATACACACACACACATACACACTCACTCACTATGTCCAGTTATTGTAATAAGACATAACTATGTTAATCCTCAATCTATGCAATCCCACTAGACAGACATCTTGTTCAGTAGAAAACAGCTCCCACCTATGCTGGGGCTTTGGGATATCTTTTTTCTCTTTTTTTTATGCTGCTTTAAAACTTTCTACTTTGTTATCTCTGGCTCAGAGGAAGAGGTTTTTCCTTCAGTGCAGATTTAGGTCACTTYAGGTATGTCCAACATCTTATTTACATATGGAAATTATTACAGTAAGAGCACTTCTATCACATTTTTTGTCTACAGCCTCTAGTCAATACTTATGTTGCTTTATCTCTCTGCACCAAAGGGATCACATCATATGGTATACATTTCATGGTACAGTTACAGCCTTCTTCCCTAAATCCAGCTCTGAGGTATACCTCATTATTACTTTTCATGTTAAGGTTACCTGAGAAATGTTATTTCATGTAAGTATACCCCCATTATACTAGATATTCCCCTAACTCCATAATGGTTAGCCTAGATTAACCTCCACACAGTAAGAATTAGCTCTTCATGTCTAATTATGCCCTGTGATGGAATGCATTAGTTCCAATCCTAGCAACCGTAAGGCACCTATAGTTTAAAGTGACCTCCACAYATGGACAATAATCCAAATTAAAACAGACATGAAAGCAGGATCAAGGCCTAGACACGTAGGATTTTGTACCAGTATCCAAAGTCAGCTTAAAGATTTGAAGACTCTGGGCACTATTCTGTTTGGGAGCTTACGGAAAATTAGCCTGCTTTAAAATTAACAGCAGCTAGGAAGTACTCAGCAAATAATCTGTGTGTGCACAGATTAACTACATCACATGCTTCTGTCTTGACAGATTCATGCRTTGCTTTCAGCTAGCTGCAGTAGCAGTATACTAACTTATTGTATTTGCAGAATATATAGAAGCACTTCTTAATGAGCTATTTTAATCAAATACTAAACTGTTGCTACCTAATTGTTATACAATAACCAAGCTGGCTTTTGATGCTTTGTTAATTTATGATTTTGCAGATGATGATCTTCTCATGRATTTGTCGTCTCATTTATCTGGCCTAATTCTGCTGTAATTTTGTTGTTTGGTAATTTTGCTAAGGTGTTCAATTTGCATTTAAAAACACTCAATGTAAGTTAACAAAATTATGTCAATTAATCATTAAGAAAACGTTACACTGGCAAAGAATAAACCTTTTTTTCTGAGTTCTGCATTGAATAAAGACAACTGCTTTGTATATTGGACAAATTTTCTTCGGACTGGAAAATCCATGGCACAAAATTGATGGCAGAAACAGCCAGTTTCAGCCCTCACCTAAAGGGTGGCACTTAAGCAGCATCCCCCTAAAAAGGGAGCACTGACTCACCACCTTCCCCCAGGTGAAAGCATCACCAACACACTGCTTTCAAAGTGTTTCTTCCGCACAGTGTCCCCATCCAGGACAGAGCTACACCAGCTGCTATGAGATGTGATGAGACCAGATGGCACAATGACATTATCTCTCCTGAACCCTCCAAAGGGGAACAGGGAGAGGAGAAGAGCTACATGAAATTGAATCTTAGATAGTTGCTGTCAGGTTTTTTCATTTGAAAATTAAAATATACTAAAGCATGTGTCCAAGTGTTACTGTTTCTCTCACATAGCAACTGTCCCTTCCTCCATTCCTCTTAAGGCTGTATTTCAGCTGTTCAATAGGCCAWGAGCAGGATGGAATGGATGTGTGAGGAACACTCAGCCAAAAACCAAGACAGATCTTGTGTTGTTTATGTTATTTACATTTCAATATCAGCAGCTCAAAACTGGCAGAACTTTGCACAGCACCTCCAACAGCTCCTCTCTAGCAAGAAAGTTCTAGCAAGGAATCAATATGAGTGAATGCCAGGTGAAAGAAGAAAATCAGTGCTAGAAGATCTCCAGCACAATTGCAGAAATTCACTCATGGCTTCAGCAAAGAACCGATGCCTCAAGTTCTTTTGTCTGGAAAATATCTAGAGAAATGTCAGAGAAAATGGCAGTTTTTGCTACTGGCTTCACCAAGTTAAGGATGTTCTCCTATACACAGAAGTTATTCTGAACCTCTAGGGAGCCCTCGACAGAGGATGTGTTCAACCAGGTCAGTAATTTTCCCCACTTCACACATTGCTTATGCTGAACTGGCCCCTGGAGTAAGGACCCTGTGGTGTTGCACATCAGTAACAAATTCATCTAATGSTTGTCATTATTTTATGCAAAGTGCACCTCAGCTAACTGCTTTTGGCCCCTGTAATATTTATCAATACAATCTAGCACAAGGTGTTCTTTACATTCATCTCCTCAATCCTTTTTTCACCTATGTGTTCAGCTGTCATATTCTGTAACAGGGCATTGGTTACTAACTCCCAAGTGATGTACAGAGTAGCACTGCAGCATTGCTCTCAGAAGTGCTCCTCTTTCACTGCTCATGGAGAATGTTGGGGTATTTGCACATCCCACCATTAAAAAAAAAGGAAAAAAAAAAAAAAAAAAAAAAAAAAAAGCAGAGATGCCTGACCCAAGACAAAGGCTGTTACTCGCCTGTAAGGATGTGTGTCAGCAGAAATTTGCAGCCAGGACAGGAAGCAGAGAATGCCTGAATAACTCCATTCTGCCACACTCAGCGACACCAAGAGACACCTTCCCCCAGGCAGCCCTCTGAGCTACTTCCTGCTAACTCCAGGCCACGAATGAAGATGAAAAATGATGAATCTTTGCCCTATACTGTCTTCCCCAAAGGGTTAGCCACTTTCCATATAGACTAATGGTKCTGGTATGAACGTCAAAGGAATGCCAGAAAAAGCCGAAGTTCAATCTTTTCTCCAGATCCAACTTTACTGGTAAGTCTTAGTCACACGGACTCTTAGCTGGTGCAAAGCCGCATAATCCTGTAGCACAGGAAAAGTGCTATCCATGAAGCTACACCAGTTTACACCAGCGGAGGATCTAAATCACTGTAGTTAATGAAAGTTGGCTCAGGATCAAAGCACCACTAATATTTAGTGCCTGTAAAGAGCTCTAACTAATAAAACATTAAAAACAGGCGGGAAAAAAAATACCCCAAAGGAGAGAAGATGTAATTATGTACTATAATTTCTTCAAGTAGTTTCAGCCCCCACATCTCAGTACATGACTTTTATTATTAATGACTTAAATGCATAAGTAACAAAGGACTATGCTACCATTYGCAGTTCATAATTATGCCACATTTGTCTGCCACCACCAAGTCACTAATACTAATTTTGTTTAACATACACTTTGTAGGAACTGCACAATAAGTCTTGTGAYATAAAGCAATAATGTGTCCCCACCTTATCTATGTGATTTCTCTGAGCTTAGCCACAGAACAGTTTATCTATTTCATATTCTCTATACACTGTTTTAGGAATTAATAGCAATAAATGCATGTTTGTATTACACAAAATGTGAATAATAGAGGAATTGTATTTGCTGAAAGGCACAGTGTATCAATTGGGAATCAAAGGTCTAGCAACCACAAAAACGTATTTCCAGTGGAGCCCAAACACAATCGAATCTGGTATTCTTTGTAAATACATACTGTCACRGAAATACTTTACTTGTCAGTGCCTTTCTCCATTTGACAGAGAAAAATTCCTTAGTGTTATACTGGCACTTTCAAAAATAAACCTTCAGCATTTTTTCTCTTAGCCCTATAGCTAGATTCTTTACTGCTGTATATTTGAATAATTAGGTTAGATTGTAAATTAATTTTCATAATATTCCAGTCACGCAATTATTATGTTACTGGTCTTTGTTCTTGAAATCAATATGCAAAGTTACTTTTGTACTCTGCACATCAGGATGAAATTTCTGTATTTTGTGTAACTAAACTATAGTTAGATTGCATTATTCAAATCTCCTACAGCAATCCCAAGAATATTATAGTATTATCCTCAAATTAACTTTCATGCACATTTTACTTCAAGATAGTTGAGTAAAGAATATAAAGTTTGGACCAAACATAATAACCTCTCCTGAACATGTTGGATTTGGAGACAATCAAGAATTATGTACGTCTAAAAAAATGTTCTATAAAGTAGTTGGTTTACAAAAAGCTTTAACAAAGTATTCTCATTAGAGATTTGAAATCCAGTGCTTATTCATTGTAAAGGACTGGTGATTTTTACTGAGTTTTCTCTAGTGTTGCAAGAAATTGAGGACCAAATATAATTCAGAATTGGCRAACCACAACATTCATTACAGTGCAAATGCTGAGGATATAGTAACAGTTGCTAGTTGCTGTCTGTCTACCTGTTGCAATTGATTTTGATCTGACTAGGGTTATCACTTTCCCAAGGGCAATTCTGTGGCTGCAAAATTTTGCCGTATCAGTTTCCAGGTACCAAAGTATCAAACACTCAACACCAAAACAGCATCCTCAGCTGGCAGACAAATTTGCTCCAGGAGTTAAAAGCCCTCTTAAGAGCTTTGTTCTCTCTTATCATCCTACCAGTACAGGCATGTTTATAAAGCAGTATAGTATGGACAAGTAGGATTTAATGATCCACTTAAAACCCAGAAGTGTAAGTGTGGTTGACGCTTCATCTACCTTTTATTTACTCTAGCTCAAACGAAGGAAAGTGATATAGTGGCATTCAGCTCTGGCTTTGTTCACAGTAATATCATAAGCATGTGCTTAGCTTTAATCATGTCATTGCTCCTGTCCTGGACTTAATTGCTGCTTGGCTGAAGATGCTTTCCAGAATTATGTCTTGATGTCAGTCGTTAAGATTTATATGCACAGATTTAATGGACCAACTCCAGACTTCCTTCTCAGTAATGTCAGTGGAGGGAAACGGTCACCCAAGACATCTGCATGCTAGCAAGACCATTCCTATACTTCTGACAGCAACACAGTCTGACACTGTCAACTCCAGCCATATCAGCAAGTCTCTCCCTATGCAAGCAGTCCCCCTGGGCAGCTGGTAGAGCAGGAGACTTGTTGATATGAGGCCAGGAGCTCTGGCCTGCAATTAGTGCTGGAAAAGTCAGGGACACCCAAAAGCTTTATTGCACACTCTATGSTAATGATCAAACAAACTCCAATTACTGGCACCTCTCAGTCCAAGCTGTACTTGGATCTGTACCTATTGCTCTGAATGTATATAACATGCTCATTTTGAAAAAAAAAACAGTATTATTAGTAAATGAGATCTTATCTTCTCTTAAAATCTGTACAGCAATCATTTTTTTACTCAAGATCTCCAACAATCATAGCATTTCCAAAAAAAAATGAAGAAAGGTAAAATCTAGTTATCTGAGTGACTTCTTTGATACCAGAGGCCCAGCCTTAAACCATCTCCATCTATTTTTCAAGAAGAAACAACAAACATGGTTTGCTCTGTGACGTGAAGAGGCACAACAGCAGATTTAGACTGTACCACACCGAGCAGATAAAACCCAACATGAGAAGCACTTCCCACAGAAATCTCTGTGATTACCGGTAGCTATCCCTTAGGAGGTACCAGAGATGTATTCTGTGCTGTACAGAAYGTGGAGTATGATGCAGCTTCTGTATCAAAGTGTACAAACTCAGACAGTTGATCATATTATGCCTTGATTTCAGCCACATCAGAGCACAGATTGCTATTTAATATACACTAGCCTGAGTCAAGCTGATCAGAGTACTGATTCATACTGCTGGCTAATATCTGCAGAAGGAGAGCAAACTGAAGAGTCCAGCAGGTCCTGACATCTCTGCTTGTATAAATCCCACAACAAAAAGAAAGTGTTTCTTCACTGAATACCTCTCAGCTCTTTTTTTTTTCCTGTAACATTTCCCTCATAGATCAGACATCTCTTTTCTATAAAACTTGTGTGCTAGAGAATTATGCTATAGACTGGCAGCACAGTGGACAAGCTTGGAAACATTTGCAAAAACTTCCCATGAAATCCAGAAACTCAGATTTGTACTTAAACATTTAACTATAAAATCTGAAGTGCAACATACAAATTTGGAACAGCTCCTAAAGAACAGGAAAGGAAAATCCAGTTTGGACACATGGGACTCTCTGATTTCTTCAGTAACAGATACTAATCTCTGCAGTGACACAATCTGTCAGACACACTTCTACAGCACAATTTACAGATGAGAAAGAGTGATCGGAGAATAATCCTGTCTTAGAAAGGTAACCTGCAGTATTCTAGTTACTGTGCATATTTTAACACATCAGCAAACAGAGGGATTTGGGGAGGACAAAGCCCTCACTCCTGAGTCACTGACACAAACTTGGCATGTGCAAGAGCGGTGACAAAGTCACTATTTGGCCAGCATGGGGGAAACGCAGAGGAAGTCTGCACGCAGATTCTACCAAATGAGTTCTTCAAGTCTGAAAACTATTGCCATTTTGGGAGCTTTTCCCCTTCTAACAACAACCTCCAGAAAGAATTGAATGCCTGTATCCAGTTCCTTGTTCAGCTGTCATGCGTTTGGTCCTGGAGATCCTTAGTTCAGTTCTCCTGATAAGTGTTCACTACCCAGGAGTAGGTGGCTGGGCTGCATTATATGTGGATTTCCATYGCAAGACCTGTCAGCCTGGTACTGCTCACAAAATACCAATGCTTTTCTATCCTAATGCCTGCTTCATTCCTGTGACTCAGATGATGAACGAGCAGTAAACATGCCACAAAATTAATTCAGCCCTATGGCAGATTATCATGAGAAGCTGAAAGTTACAAAAATAAACCCATTCTTATTATAGCTTTAAGACTGATAGGTAAATCTCATTCACAAAAGAGGACTATAATGACATGAATATAAATGTTAATGTGAGGTTCAAATGCAATTTTAAATATTTATCTTGCAGAGGTAAACAGCCACAATGAATATCTGAAGAGTAAATACACATTAAATCAATTCAAGTGCTTGCAAACTAATCTAGTCTCAAATACATTTACTTAAAGGCAAAGACTCTATATTGCCAGGGACCTGACTGATGGAAATGTTCTTGAAAACCATCAACCTCTTGTGCACAGCCATCTTCAGCAGCCTTCTGCCCAGCAATTAGATTTCCTGGACTCTTCTACCACTACTTGTTCTCAGGACAGTTTTGCTCTCTTCATAATTTAAATTCARTATTTTTCCCAAAAGTGGATGCAGCCATCAAAAAAAAATAAAAATGCTCCAAACATCTCCTGGCTGTCTTAGAGATAGCAGGGTGCTTAAAAGCCCTTACATGGATCTACATTCATACCCCATTTTCGTCTTTATTGTCAAAATCCTGGACTAAATTACAGCAACTGATCTGAAACCCAGGAAGCTCCTATGGCCTCACCAAACACTGTGTAGAGGTGTAGAAAATGTTGATTTTTCAATGGTTTTGACTGAGTTTATTTTGATGACTGATATCCAAACATTTCACAGCTAGAACAAACATTTTTGCCTTAGCTTTTTCTGAACTGCAATTCTGACATGTGGATGAAATAAGACAGAAAATTTTACAATGTGAGGTGGTCTTCCAGTTTAACAAGACTGGCAAATACTGGGGTAGATCACTGCTGAAGGTAATTTCTGATACCAATGCTGCTCTTTACTAAGCAAATATCTGATGATATCCTTAACCTGTAAGAGCCAYTGCCAGGGACAGAGAACTGGACCATATGGAAAACTGGTATCTCTTCATAAGGTAATCATTATATTTCCATATAATAAAGCCAATGATGTTTAGACTGTACTTATGAAGTAGTGAAGTAGAAATGAAGTAGTTAGTTAGGAACTTTCTGGCTGCTCTTTCCATATTATTCATAACATGATTTACATATCACTACTTAAAACTATGAAAGAGTAAAATTAAGTCCTAACCTGTCTATTTTAAATAAAATACTACTTTTTGACATATGTTGCTTTATTGTAATGCAGGCACCTTTTAAGCTTTCAGCATCTCTCAAGACTGAATAATTTTGCACGTTGTCAGAGGTGGACATAACCTATGAGAGAATAACTACAATGTTCAGTGAAGAGTGGTTAATCAGAGCTCTTTGTAGTTCTACAGTGTGACAATGAAGAGATAGATACAAAGATACMTAATTTTTTCTGCATAATGTAACTAATTGTAAAATAAATCCTAAATTAAGCAACTTTTGCATAAACATAATGCTCACATTTGTAGGGAATTCCCTCAGTTTAGTTAAGCAATTGCTTTTCTAATTTTTGAGGTATCATTAACACCTTCCTACTTTGAACAGAAACAGATGTGTATGATAATACCATTATCAAATGTAACCCTTGATACTTCAATGAATAATTGATGGGAAAATCGTATTTTCCTCTTGCGATACTTAATTACTGGATTTGAAGAGGAAATAACAACTGCTACTGGCAAAATTAAGGGCTTCAAGATGCAGTTTTATTAAGCTATGAGCAAATCAACATATATCGTGGCATACAGCAACATTTATCAAGGTGATTTCCCATTCACATGAGGAATAATGTATGTTAAAAGGAAAAGAAGCTAAACCCTAGTATATTATTAGAACTCAGTCACTTCCATAAAAYGGCAGAAAATGTCTCATCTGTAATACTAAATGATGCGCAGATCTAGAGACCATTGGCAGTTTGAACTGAGGATGAAGGCAGCTAAAGGACCAACATCAGATGTTCCTGTATCATGAAGATGCTTATCATGAGGATGATATTATGCTAACAGATTGTAAAAGAGCTTGCAAGTACCTGGCTTTAATGTGTTTACCCCTAAAGACCCGCAAAACCCTGCTTTGTAGGCAATACTCATGARTTACTAAAAATGTAAAAATCAATTACTGTGTTATCATCTGTTTCAGCTTTCAGGTTCATTACTGTAAATGTACATATAGTAAAAATGGTGAGCAATGTAGTAGAAAACAGATCATTTACAAATATAGAATATGATAATGTGAGATAGATTTATTAAAATAAATTAGATAAAATTAAAACCAGTTAAATCAAATAGGCACTTTTTCTTTCGGAAAAAAAAAATACGCCTTTTAGTCTAGGAACTGTGGGGTGTTTCACAGGAAATGAGTTGAACAACATCCACAGAGGTTCATATCTAATTCAACAAGTCACTTTTTCCCTGTTACCGCCAACGTCTCACAGCCAGCTGCTTTGTACCTTCAAGCTTCTAGCAATGCCACCTCCCATTTCTCCTTCCAGATGTTTCTCTTGCATATGAGAAAAGAAAAACAGAATAAGATAGACAGATCAGCCCAGGTTGGCAGCCATCTCTGGAAAAACCAATCCAAATCAAAGCCTCTTCGCATCTGTTAACCAGGTCCCCTGGGGCTATGAATTTCTCTTGAAAAGACCTGCCTGAGGACATGGGGCTTCATGCTGTGACAAGGCCTGGGTCTGCTTTGATGGACATATGCTTCCCGTTCTCCTGCCACATTACTCTTAAATTAAGAAGTACAGGGCTTGTCAAGCACTGAAAAATGACATCAGAGTTAGCAGGTAACTGCAGTAATTGCAAATGGTGTCACTTTTAACAATGAGGTTTTCAAAAGCATGGCCAAGGGTACCTTACATGTGACAGTCTGCTGCAACAAAAACTGGTCCCGATAGCTGTGCTTGGCAGCACACGTAGGTCTTGATATAGGATTGCTAGGCAAAATTTACAGCTATAATTTTAAAATTAAATATTACAAAGCACTGAACTGAAAAGAACTCAATTAACATGCATGAGGCCAAACTTCCTGCTGATATAATTCCTCCAGCTTCAATGGAACAGGAACAGAAGAGAATCCAGCTCATTATTTGCTATTCTTCTGAAGACATACAGATGATATTATCTGTTACACTGTTATCACAGCATGGAATGAGCTTTGTTATAGTGACCACTAATGCCATATGTTGCAGAAAAGATAAACATTATTTCATGCTTCCAGACAATGAACAGGAGATTGTATTTGGTCTCATGTAAGCTGATATTCAGTATAAGCCCTTATACTACACTGTGGTAACAGGTGCACTCCGGCTAAACATGAAATGGGCCATAAATGCAATCTTTGAAACAAGGAAATAGAAGTTTCTAAAAAATATTCAGAGGTAAAGGTAAGGAAACGTAGGGCCTAGCCCAAATGCCACTGCAGGTATGCGGAATCTCACAACCGTTGACAATGGGCTTTCCTCAGAGTTTAGGACTATAAGGTCCTCATTAGGCTCTCCTCAGGTGTGCAGTATTTTTGTGTATCAGGTATCTCATTTATAGAATCATAGAATCAGTAAGGCTGGAAGGGACCTCTGGAGATCATCTAGTCCAACCTCCCCGCTCAGCAAAGTCACCTACAGCATGTTAGAAGGYGACTTCACAACCTCTCTGGGCAAACTCTTCCAGTGCTCCATCACTCTCACAGTGAAGAAATTCCCCCTCACATTCAGGCGGAACTTCCGTGCTTCAGTTTCTGCCCACTGCGTCTTGTCCTGTCACACAGGACAACTGAGAAGAGTTTGTTCCCGTCCCCCTGACATCCTCTCTTCAGGCACTTACACAAAYTGATCAGATCTCCCCTAAGTCTTCTCTTCCCCAGGCTGAAGAGGCCCAGCTCTCACAGCCGTTCCTCAGAGGGCAGATGCTCCAGCCCTCTGATCATCCTCGTAGCCCTACACTGGACTCTCTCCAGTAGCTCCATGTCTCTCTTGTACTGGGGAGCCCAGAACTGGATGCAGTACTGGAGATGAGGCCTCCCCAGGGCTGAGTAGAGGTGCAGGATCACYTCCCTCGACCTGCTGGCAACACTCTTCCTAATGCAGCCCAGGATACCATTGGCCTTCTTGGCCACAAGGGCACATTGCTGGCTCTTTTTCTCTTGTTCTTCTTCTAATTTCAAAACTGTAACCCATTTTGACTATTTCTGGATTGGGACTTAACATGTTTTGATCTTTGATAWTTTCTAGGCTGCACACCAGGCTTTCAAAAACGAGATGAACTGGTCCCACTGGCTCTTTTTATGCACAGAGTTCCAGTCTCCATGCATGTTCCCCATAGCTGCTGTGCAAACTGAGGGTCACAACTAAAGAACCATTTCCTGTGCAATGGGGTACCTGAGAATTTTGAAAGCATGTTACTAAGTGCTTTGATCTTCAACTAATGTTTTTTAGGTATGCAAACATTGCAATATGAGTAAACTATGAACAAACATTGAATTTAGCCATGCTTGATGAMCTTCTAGCACTTAGTCACCTTCCTTTTCAGCAGTAAGAACCCAAGAGATTTCATTAGTCTCATTCTACTTTAGTTGAACATTCCACTGAGGAATAGTAACTTATTTAAGCACATGAAGATTAATGAAAAATATAGGAAGAAAAGACACTGCAGTTTTTAAATGCAAAATAGCTGCTGTGCCTCTTTTAAAAAATACATATATCAAGTTTCATTACAGTCGCATTTGAAGAAATGGTAAGAACCAATACTAACAGCAAGTGTTCATTTCTTAGTCTTCATTTTTTTCACTAGCAGTTACAAGGCCAAATACCTGTAGTGTGATATCTTCACTGATTTCTATGGAAAATAAAACATAGTTACAATCCTGGAGCAGAAAGATAAAAGCATGTCTCAAGACATTCCCTGAGAAAACAGGCACTGCTGTGGAGTGATGGGGTCACATTTCACAGGTAGGTCATGTTCTGCCAGCTGCTAATGGTATCACTGAGTATTATCAATTCAGACAGCATGTACAGTTACCTGAGGAGATAGTAGATAGCTATATACCTGCATTATAAGAATTAGCCAGGATATGTCAATTTGGTAACCTTACTGTAATRAAATGATAGATGACCAACTGGTGGGAAAGGCCACAGCTTCCCAGATCTATGCAGTATTACCTTCTGAATGAAAGCTGACATCAAGTAAGACAGGAACATCTCTTTTCAGGTGCAATAAGACTTTAAGGAAGCCAAGGCACTTCAAATAAGAGTATAAATGTAAGCTCAGGAGAAACTGAGCTGCAAAGAAAAGCTTTGTGTTTAAGGTAGAAGAAATCTCCACATGTCCTGAAATGGCTCTTCCTATCACTTTTTGACAGCTGAACCAATATCCCTTCCTTGCTAAAATGAGCTTAAGAGAATAAAGGAGATTTGCTTAAAATTAAATGCACCAGTAGCCAACAACTAATGGTATTTACATAAATAAGGTGTAATTGCTGGTGCTCTCCTGCCTTGCAGATAAGTCCAATGTGTATTTCCAAATGTCTGCGTGTAGAGATTTAAAGCATTTTTGCCATGGCCAAGGTGCTACCCAAATGCTGCAGCTCCTCATGATTCATCTCCACGTCTGCTTCCTATTTGCCTCATGACGAGTTTTTGCTGGAAAAATAAAGGCCAACCCTTTTCAATGTTCTGTTAAATTCCTGTAGTTAAATTCTGGCCTCACTGAAGCCAAAAGTTTGGCAATGGATTCTGGGTTCAGGCTATGGTTTTGCCTCAGGATCAAAAGTGTAGCTGTAGTTCACATCATATTTTGAGGTCTGAGCTCTTACCAGCATTTGGCTTAAAGAGTGGCTAATGATATGAAAATTCTCTGCTACTTACCATCCCCACTGAATGTATTAATGTCTTGATGAATTGAGCTGCAATCACTTTTCTCCCATCTTTGGAATATGCTACGATCCATACAGAAATGCCTTGTTTCTTTGCTTCATACTTCAGCCCAGATCTGCTCATAYTAAAAATTGTATTTACTCACCATCGTGAAGGGGCAATGCCTGACCCTAATTCTCCTGGGAGGCAGCTGATTGCCTTGACACGTGTAGTGAGACAGAAGTGTCACAGACACTGCAGTCATGGAATATTCAAGACTGCTGCTAAGACATTTTTTGCAGTAAACTCATACTGGGCTAAATGTTAAGAAGAAGAATGCTTCCTGCATGAACTGAAAATGAGAAGGAATAATTAAATCAATCATTAATACTGAAACAGCACGGTAACGGTTTCTCTCTTGCTCACATGCACAAAGCTCAGTCTGCTCTGACCTGGTTATAGGAGCCCAAGATGACAAAAGAAATGACTGAGTAGAAGAGACAATCAGTCTCTGGGTCCTTGTTGGCATGTGGTTCTCAGCAGTGGGAAAAAGCTGATGTACTGTAGGCTCATGAGGATCATCGCATGGTAAGTGTCACATACCTGTGAGTCGTGTCCAGTTCAAGGCACACATGCTCTGAAATCTGTTGTGAACAATTTGTTTTTGGAGCTGACTCAGTACTAGGTAATCTGCATTCAGGACTGCTGGGAAAACCACAAGAGACCACTGCTTGAAGGCTTGATCTGGAAGAACAGAACAATAATATATGGCCAAAATGAAGAGTTTTTTAAATGGTAGACAGAAAGCCAAGCGACTAAAGCCAGTCAGGCATACCTATGAGGAATGCTTAGCTTCCATGGTGTTCATTAAGCAGAGTCCTCTKTAGTGCTCAACAGAATGACAATAAAAATGATCTTGTTACAGCCTACACTTTTTGGAACATACTTTACTGTAAGCTCAGCAACAAACCTGGCCCTTTGGAAAACCTTATTTTGTTTCTTGCCATCTACTGATTATGCCATAACGGAGTTTGGATTGTTGCTTTCCAAATATTAGCATCAGTAGTGATAAATGTCCTGCACTTGGCCCTCATTTTCCTCCTAAAAACCATTAGTATAGGAGCAGAGCCAGAACATAGCCATGCGAATAACARCTGCAAAGGGACTTTGCTCCTTCTGCTTGTGAAAGATATCAAAACACTAATGACAGAAGGATTTGTGGTTCTTGAACAGATACATACATTTCTTAGGCACTTTGTTTAGTATTAGTTCTARTATTAGAAATGTCCCTTCACTTACTTTCATATACACAAACAGAACAAACATCTGAAGTAAATGCATAGAAAATTGCTTGTGGAAGYTTCCTGGACAATATTATGCAGAAGATCAAGTAGTCTTTTCCACTCTTGAAAGCCAGGATATACCAATCTCTTGCCCTACTGTACAAAAACTTTTACTTTTTTTCCAGTTATACAAGAACTATGCAGTATGTTTAGTCTTTAGCCCTTTCAGTCGTAGCCTCTCTGCCCACATTCATATGAACGTGGGTGCTCTCTTTTGTATGCAGTCTTATGTTACTTTCTCGTGGAGGAGAAAAAATACCATTAGGGAACAGCATCAAATCTGTATTTGATCTGTATTAAAGCAGACTGTGTATGGTTTATGCTACTTGGCCAGATATCCTTATTATAGCTAAACAGTTAAATATTGACCATGAAGTTAAACAAGGGCACAAATGCTTTATCTAAATTACCTTTGATCGACTTGTTTGAGGAGGCTGCTGAAGATAAAGCAGTCTACAGGGCTTACATGAGATCAGCAAACATATACTTCAGCTGTTGCAGAACTATCAGCAAAGCTCTTCCAAGAAAGACTGAGTCTTACATACTCAGTAACTACTAAAATAAGTGTTAGGATACAGTACCAAGGTATAGTATTAATGCACTGTCCTTTACACAGAAAGAAGACTGCATTCACCTCACTTCACTCACTCTCTGAGACTGCTAGCAAGAGCAAAGAGGGCAGAGGTGGTCATGGGGTCCTTGAATAATGTTACATAGAGAGCTTCAGCTTTGCTCTTTGCATGAAGAAGTAAAGGAAGGTGGAGAGTGACTTCAGTGAATCCTAATTATGTCTCTACYGTAGATTTCCAGACATCAGGTAAACAGGGAGGCATTGGAGAKCACCATTTATAAGGAGAGTTAAACATTTACTAAATAAATGAGTTTGARTTTATTTTTCCTAACCTGACCTTTCTCTACCAATGTCCACACACCCTCTCCCACATACATCTGGGGCAGACTGGCAAGAGAGGAGATGACACAAAGGGCTCTGAGGAAGTTTCATCAACCTCCAAGCTCAGCAGGGCTCAGGGCAGCCCTCAGTGGTGCCACCTGCAGTATGCTGCTCCAGGTAAGTGCCTGCTTCACCTCTGCCTAAAGCCAAGCCCACCTCATGTCTCTACCAACCTGCCACACTGCCCCTGCACGTTAGCATGTGTGGCCCACTCCCTGGCTGCTGGCACAGGCCACTCAGCTGCATGTGGCCAAAGGCGAATGGAAGGAGGAAACAGCACAGCTTTTCATCACCTAAGAGGGTAAGAAGCAGCGTCAGCTGATGCGGGATGCAAAGAAGACATCTACGAGTGTCTCGTTTTTAATTCATGCAGTCCTGATGGGGTTAATGCATCAGCCTGATTAGCAGATATGATTTTAAAAGAGGGAGAGAGAAAGAGAAAATCTGCTTTCAGCAAGCACATGGAGCTTTCCTGAAAAATGGGACCCCTCCCAGCACTGCCCCTGGAGGAGATGGCCTGCAGGACTGGACTCCTGCTCTGCTCCACCACTGCAGCTCACATGAAAATGACTGAGGGAAGTGGAGCGCTCCAGTTACCATGGCATTCCCGACAGCAGCCCTCTAAGTCTTACCCTAATGAATTTGGAGTCTGATGTTTACATGCTTAGTTTAAAAGTATAATGATTTAGGAGTCGACAGGATTACACCAGAGAAAAAGAGATGCATTTTGCCCTGAGGCTCTCTTTAGAAATTAGACATATCACTTTTAAATATGCCCACTAGCATTTTAGTGTGCCTTTGAGATGTTTCTGCTCTGGTATGGCATCTCAATAGCACAGTAAGAGGAAAATGAAGGTCTTCAGCATCTGGACTGTTTGAGTAAGGGGAGGTTAGTCTCCCTGAGGAAACRGTTTGGGGTGAATGTATAGAATCATGTCGAGATTCTTTCTAATAGGACACTCTCTGTAAAGGCGCCTAAATCTCAGTGCCTTTCACTTGATAAAGCAGGAATACCCCTGGACAGAATGAGGACAACAGTAGACATGCTTTAAATTAAAGGAAAAGCAAATTGAGTAAGATATGATCCAAACAGTTGAGTGGCAAGATACAGGCAACATTTCTTGTGCAAGCCTTTGGGAATTTGCCAGGCACTGTTCAAACATCCAAGGCTGCCCCAGCACTACACACAGACCCCAGCACAACACAGACATTGAACATGTTCTCAACTTCATGTGCTTTTCTCTCAGCACGGCTTGTTTTGTTGTTCTGGCTCAGCCACAATAAGAACAAAGCAGAAGAAGCTAAGATTGCAATTACAGCTGATGTTGCTAAATGTCTAATTGTCACCATTATACGGCTTCAACTTTTTTAAAATAAGCTTCCCGTAATTATTACAAGTTTTTGGCCTAATTCCAGTGCAGGATTTAATGGGACTCATTCTGATAAGATTTAGGATATTGTCCCAATAGAGTCTCATTTGGAAATGGGCCACTTGCAATTACCAGTGAGCAGAGCTGTGCAAGATTAAAAGCACAGGCAGTATAATTTCTACCTTGTGTCCCAGGCTCTTTGGATTTGTTACTCATCCAGCCTGTCCATCTGGGGAGCAAACAGCATGTACTCCTTGATGAGAAATTCTGGCCAACCGACCAGCTGTGAAAAAAATAGATTACTCTTGTCATTTTTTTTTCTCCTAGGTAATTTGCTGGGAGTAAAAATATAATTTCTTTGAAGGTTTGCAGTTAAAGGAAGATCCAAGAAATGGGTCTGATTTATATTTAAAGTTCAACACAGTTTTATTTGCTAAATCTAATTTTGAAGATGTATCACTGATGGAACAGTATGTTCTGTCACTTGGGACATTGGAGAAGTGAATTTCTATTATTCAAAATACTGTTAAAAACAGAATGGCTGTTAAAAGAAAGAGTTCCTTGTAAATGCACTACTGCACTGTATAAGGTAAAGCAGACATTATTAAAAAGGTATTAAGAAAATGATGGAAAAAACAGATGTTCTTACTGCACCCAGGGAACCAAATGGACAGATCTTTTCTTTTTAAAGAYGAGAGAGCAGCATTTAAGCAGAATTCTCTGGTTCCTCTGAAAGCTTAAGTTAAGAACAGGCCAGTGACTTAGAACTGTTCTGAAAAGGGAGATTGCCAATAACAGATTAAATAGCATTATAATATGATAATGATATTTTTGGCATGTGTTCAGCTGTAGTCTCAGGTCTATGAGATAGTAGCAGCTCAGTGCTACTTCGTGCTAGCTAACTGAGTTACTGCTTTAGCTCAAGAAGTAGAGGTCTTTGCTATAGCTTCTAAGATTTCCTCTAGAAAACACCAGGAGATGCTGCCAGAAAACCCACTCTTTCTGGTATAGAGAATGAGAATCCAAGCAGATCTGGACAGCACTGTGGGTTTTAAAGGTATGCAACAGATTTCTGCTCTGTGCTTTTTAGAGAGAAAAGATTAGATATTCATGAAGGCTGTTGGTCTTAAAACTTTCTTTAATGCYTTGCCCCAACTACCAAGTGGTTTTGGAAGGCTATTGGTGATTAGTACATCAGGAAGACTTTCAGCTCAGCAACTAGCTGGTATAGTCTAGGACAGTCACTATGTATAGATTTTGGCATAACAGTGCAAGAATCACTCTTTCAGGGATATTGGCTCTGTGCAAGTTAATCACATCATACAGACTTGAGAACACTGAATACAGGATGACCTCAAACTGCATATACAAGAAATAAAAAGGCTGTATATCATCCTGCCATTCCCCAGCACCTGCTACAGTTCTAAAATTAAAAATTAATCCTATTACCTTTCTTAGTACCAAAAGGAATATAAAAACTACAGAGAAGTTGCAGAAGTCTCTGAAATAGAGAAAAATATTGTTCTCCCTCATGATTCCCTCATTCTTTCCGCTCCACATTGTATAAATACTCGTCTTTTCCATGCATACTGCACTTTCTAGACTACGTAATGGAGAGAGATGGGTCTCAGCAGTCACACAGAGAAGCCACAACAGGAGAATCAATGCTCGCTGGGTGTRATACAGCAGTCGCTAACCTGACCTGACTGGCAGAGGTTGTGCAAAGGGTATGACGCCTAGTGCTGTCTGATGCCTCTACTTTAAGCACCAGGCTCCCCCAGATAACTGAGAGTTAGTCAGAACAGCATCTTCAATGTTAAAAGGAGAGAGAAGAACAGATGTATTGCCCCTCATTGAGAAAATCTCTGACAACAGCAGAGCTGTCAAAAGAAGATGATCGCAGGGAATTTGCACTACAAGCAACTGTACAGATGACTTATTCCTATGATGTCAAAGATGGACTGTCTCAGGGAACAGCATCTATCCTGCACACTCAGTTCTAAAACTGAGGTTTGTGCTTCAGCATAGATGACTTCAGAGATTAAACAATCGCTACCTATTCTCACACTCAAAATTATCTGTGATCTAAGGAAATAAAGAGAAAAATACCGAAAGGCATTTTGTTTTGTCTTTAACAAATGTACGTTTCAATTTATCATAGACAAAAACAGCAACAGCAAAATTCCTAGTGGCTTATGAGTACAAACGGTGCAGTGACATGGACCAGTTTACCTTGTAAGACCCAAGCAGTCTTGATTCAAGTAAACCTTCAGCAGAGATGACACTGAAAATACCTACCAATGATATAGTAGAAATTAGTAGACAACACCCTACTATTTTCAAACACTTTTCACCTGCATTCTCCTTGTTTTACATGTATATAGAAAGGCAGCATAGGTGCACCAAAAGATACACAGTGCAGTAGTCAAATTCTGCTTTCAGCTTTCCTTCAAAAGAAGCAGARTGTTTTCACAGTGCTCACACGAAAAGAAGATTTCTACAAAATGGAGAACAAATTCCAATGGTTCTTGCTTTATATGTCTGAAACACTGAAGCCAGTTATAAATACACACACATATACTCATGCTAAGTCATGTATATCTCATACATGATTTTAAGTATACTGGACTATCCACAATATGGAGRCAGATACTCAGTACATGTGAACCAATGTGTAGCTTACTGACTTCAGCTCTGCTGATATGTTCCAGTGGAATGCAGATGTTCATCTGAAGTCTTATTTCCTGCTTTTACACATGACATGTTGCTGGAAGTGCTTTTGATATGTTGGGTACAGTAAACACAACTTCTGCTTTGAAGTGCACCTATATCAATCATCTTCAGCCAGGTCCTGTGCTGGCTTGAATCCAAAAATTGCTACAGATGAAGAGTTGGCCCCAAAATCTAAGCAATGCTGATAGTACATTTTTTCACAGCAAATATTATTTTGAAGGCATATGATCAACATGCATATTTGTTTGCTTAATTACATACACATAAATACACACTCCAGTGAAAGTCAGMTTTCCAAATAAGGGTTTATGGCAATATAAGAAACAACATCAGTGAAAATTACRATGTTTATATCCTGAAATGCCAGAATTCAGAAGTCTGACCATTTAATTATAGACTTCTGTATTTCATATATGTATATATATAAAAAATATAAAAATATGAAAAATGCCTTTTATATATACACACATGCAAGAAATATGTATCTATACACAGAGGGGAAATATATATATATATATATATATATATATATATGTATATATCTATGAAATATATATATATTTCTTATCCATTATTTCCAGTATATTATAATCAATGATCTATCATAAATAGAAGACTGAGACTATTTTCTATTCATGATACAGACAGGTTTGGTGAMCATTATAAAATACTGTCTCTATACATATTTAGGCTTTTTGGACKGCATTGAAACCTATTAGTGGTAAAAATCACCAAAAAGGTGGGCAGGCACAGAATTAGAAGTAATTTAATCCTCCAAAATTAGTCTTTATAAGCATGTGCACAGGAGTAAGTTTCACATAATGAAGGCAACATGATTCAACTGCGCAAGACCATGTTTTAAGTAAAACAGACAGAAGGCAACAATGCCCAAAACCTACAGTGTCCTGCAGCTACACGAGATGGGAAATATTTAGCCAAGTATTCTGCTGGCATATGTCCACTGACCTGGAGTCAAAACAGTCATAACAGTACGGAATGAGCTAACAATTAGCTATATTCATATATATAGAAGTACATTTACATGAATACACACACGCACAAACTTATTCCTCATAGTTTTCAGATTAACAGTCTTGTGGGGACCAAAAGATGTATACTCATATTTTACACAGTACATCTGCAGTTCGAGCTACAAAAGATTCCTGAATGTAAACGTAGAGGTACATTTTCTCTGAGCAGAGAGGTATGTCAGGAGAATATGATTTCACAGCCAGATCTGTAGCATCCACCTCCGAGCTAACCCCAGAGGCAGTTCCTCAGCCAGCTGTTAGGAGTTCACAAAGAATTCAGGCAAGAAGCCAGAGCCAAGCCCAGATGCTGCTACTGGGAACTTTCCAACACTTTACATCTGGATCCTGCTCCTGCCAAATGCCCCATCTGCCTAGGAGGTGATAAATTCCACTTCTCAGAGGACATGTAGCGAGAGAACACAGCGGGGAAAGGGAACACCAAGAGCACCAAGTCAGTAAGACACAGAGTTAACACTTGGTTAGAATTTAAGAAAAGATTTCTTCAGTATTGTCCTGCTCCGCATTTTTTTTATCAGTCTTCCACAGAAGGTCCAAAGCACTGTTTTTCGATGGCCTGCAGCTAATGGGACACTGTGTGGGAGGATCAGTTTCAGTAAAGCACGACAGGAAAAATATCCAGGAGCTCTAAGCAACAATGCATATGCCAAGTGTGCAAGTGCAGTGCAAAAGTTCTTGAAGTTATCAAAAAGTAGCTCAGGTTGAGTCTGAAAAGTGTAAAGAAATGAAAACTGAGCCACAATATATATATGCAGCTGCCAAAGGGCAGGACTGTCCTTGAGAAAGGTTGTAGGTTTTAAAAAGACAAGCTGTTCAGTAGAAAGAATTTGTACTGATGGAGTAAAAATGTATTCCTTTGTGCTCATAAATAGCAAGAAGGAAGAGAAAACCACACAAGAACAAGACATGCATTTACCAACGGGGCACCACATCACATCACTGAAACTACAGATGGTATCACAGTAGCTAAAGAGAAAAAACTCAAGCCATGTGAAGTCACAGAGGACATCACGACAGGACTTTCTGCATCTGGAACTGTATAGTGAAGAGAGATGCAAAAAAAAAATCAGACTGTGAAAAGAGTTATACATGCTTTAGGGTTTCTRTCAAACCCCCTTTGGCACCTTCTACTTAAAAACTAGCAGTATGTCAAATTCTTCTGAATTTCAGAGAATCTTCAGCTTTTCTCTTACACTGAATTGCAGAAAACCCAGCTTGGGTGGGATCCTTAGTGAAAAGACCTTCTCTGAAAAAAGTCCAAAGCATTATATAGCTCAAGTCTTTGAAATACCACTATTGTTAACAGCAACATTTTGTGCATCACCTTAGAAAACTGCAATTATTTTTCAATAGGGCTGAGTATTTGAAGAAAGCTTACAGGCATCCATGCTTAAAAAGGAATTAAGGGACAAACTAGAAAACTACAGAGCTGCAGTACAGGCRAAGATCCCAAACTCAGTGATAAGGTACAGAACAGATGACTATTTGGACAAGCTGCACAGTGAATTGTCCAAGAGGATTTCTAAAGGGGAGGTCATGCTCGGTAAAGCTTTTGTGAGCACAGCAATCAAAAGCTGCCAGGACTGAAGCTGAAAATGCAAATTAGTTGATTTCATGAATGCTTTTTATACAGTATTATATAACACTAGTATATAAAGATGAAAAAGTATGGCTATGATAGCACAATTCACAGGCAGGAAAATGAGCTTCATACTAAATCTAAGGTCAGTAAGTAGCAATAGATGGATTCAGTTTGGACAGGAGAGATGAAAGTGACTTGTACTGTTCTCTGGCTTTGTGGAGGACATCATCTACAAATCAAGCACAACAGCACCATGAAGGAAGCAATCAAGTTTACTTCTTGCCTACAAATTCATGATTGGTTGGAGCATTCAGTCAGCCCTTAAAAAAACATACACAGAAGACACTAGATTAAAAATGKTAACTGACAAGTCAGGGGCTTATACCCAGTGATAATTTAACCTTAAATATCACAGAYATCATAGTACAGTTTAGAGGCTAATTAAGTTACTATCCCTTCTTGCAAGATGCTATGTAAACAGAAGGGGACCCCCTTCTTCAAAGGTCTTACAACTGTGATACAAGATATAAAATACATGACACAGTAGGATCAAGGCATTTCAAGAAGATTAAAGCCTAATAGCAAACACTCTGAAGGTACCATAGTGAAAATGGGAAGGTTTTAAAGACAAGAGCTAAAACAATGAAAGAAGATATGTATGCATACAGATATATATGTGTGTGTATATATACATATAAACACTGACACGAGGAGTTAGACCTTCCCAGAGATTCTGATGACCTGAGCTTGCAGAGGCAGTGGAGCAGGACCACAAAGAGCAACTCTAAATGTAGTCCTTTAACTGACTCCGGTGAAGTTGTACTTTCCCAAACTGTCCCATGTGTTGTGTGGAACAACTCATCTCAGCATTGCTCTRTGCAAATGCTGCAAGCTGCAGCCTAGCTGTAGCTGATGCTCTCTCTCCCATTCCTTTGCTAGTWCTCTCCCCCTTTCTCCATATGAACACCGTCTGTCTTTTCTGTCAACAAATACAGCTGATTCTAGTGGAAGAGAGACTTGTCCTCCAAGCACAATGGAAGAAAAGCAAATGCAAAATGTTTAAGGTCATAAATTGGTAATTTTCACAATAAAATACTCTCTTTCAAATATTATTCTTTAAAAATGGTCCAGAAAACAATCCACAACTACACCAAAAAATATGCCAACTTTAGCAAAACTGAAACCCTGGACAGCAATGTGAAGCATTTTTCCCCTGAGGGATCAAATCTGGGTTCTACCCCAAAAATAGATTTAGAAAAATGTTGTACACTCATTCAATATTTTTTTTTAACCAGTTGGAACTCCTCAAGGAAGCTGGATGCAGAGGGACTAATGGCACACCCAGTGGCATTGACTGTGTCTCAATTCTGAATTAGCTATTAGTGGCATGCTGCAGTGCTACTTAACTTTGCACTGTATTAAGATTGAAAGGCATAGATCATGGCATCAGCTTTAATTTGTGCAAGGAGAGTTTGTCTTAAATACAGTGAGAATCTACATGGCTGTACAACTTGACCTTTCATATGAAGTTGCCATATCTTCCTAGAGAAGGATTACAGAGAGATCCAGTGAGCTATCCACTGAGCCAAGACAGGCTTCAGGCTCGTAGCTGGATTCACTGCATAGTGCACAAGGCTGACAGTAGAAATGAACTAAATTTATGCCCCTTGCCACAGATTCACCTCCTTGCTACAATAAGAACTGAAAATTGTAGAGGGCATGCAGGATCTCCTTGTGAAAATAAATGAGATAYAGTGAAGAAGTCTTTGCATGACTGTTGAAGTTACTATTGTGAGTGCAGATGAAGATTTCAGATTCACGCTAGACTATAACCCCACTGAAGTCAAGGAACCTGTAGAAAATCTGCTGCTTTAATGTGAAAGCCAGAAGGAATCAGATTGCTCATTTAGAATTATTTTCTGCAACAGACAAGTGATTCAAATTATCCTCAGTCTATTCCTGATATACTTCAACCTTCTCTTGTAGGATACTTTCTTACTCAGGACTTAGAATAGTATTTAGAAAGCAAATTGCCTTCCCACAGGAGCATCCATTCCCTTATCCTCCTGTTCCCTGGATGGGGAGAATCATTTAAGAATGGGATTCACAACTGCCAGCATGGTCAGCAGGAAACTGCATATACTAATCCATAAAGCAATGCTGAGAGAATCGATGTGACTTAATTCTGCTTCTCCTGAGGGATTAGGCACCTCATTCTGGATGGACAGAGGCATGTATGACACTCAGATTTCCCTGCTAAGAACTCTCACCAGCATTTTGACATCTCCGTTGTCCCTCTCCAAAGGGAATTGGGATCAGTCTTAACTCACTTTGGAGGTGGCTGCTGCAGGCATCCTATTCATTAAATACACCAGCTGGGAGACAAGAGCAATAGAACATTGACATCTCCAAAATTTCAAGTGCTGCAGCAAAGCAGTGGATCAGAATCTGCCACACTAATGATTATCCAGCATTTCTGCCATACCTTCAATCAACTCTCTGACCAGTTCAGTTTTGCTATGATGCAGAGCAAAGGAACTGGACTTTCAGCATAAAGTTGTGGATTTTATTGTTGTCTTTTACTATTTAATACAGATAGATTCCATAGATTCCTTTTGGTTTAGGGGCCTACTGCAAGAATTTATTGGTCCTGTTTGTATGCTATTTTCCAGTGCTGAAAAACAAAGATTTATGTACATTAGTGAAAAGTTAGAATCTCTTTCACAAGTCAACAGTGCAGCAAGTTGCCAGAAGAGCAGAGTTGCACATCACCATGGCTGTAATGCAGGACTRAGCACCATTTTGATTTAATGGGAGAGCAGTGCTGCATTTCTGTATATCAGCTAGTGTAAGATTAATGCCTCCTGATCTGAGACTACTGCACTCCAGAGAGAGCTGAATGACAGAAGCATTAACTAATGTTTGTAACRTGATAGCTTTACAATCAGTATCCCCATGCCTTTTTAACCGAGGGCTCCTATAAAGCAGTACGCAGCAACACATGTCATTTTAGTAAGCCCCTAAACCTAAATTCAAAATCTAGCTGTTTGTGCACATGGTTATGTCTTTGTATGTGTGTATGCATGTACATCTTCTCCATAAAATGTCTTCTAAGAAGAGTGCTTCTAATTACTGGTACAGAATTTCACAAACCAAGAATAATCACTTTTTCTTATCAAAAATAATAGTATTGTGGAATTAAGTATTTTCCAAAATTTAGATAGATTTCTTGTAACTCTAAAAGAGTTATTCTAACACTGTAGTTTATTTATATCATTTTCTAGCAGGGCACATTTTTAAGTTGGTACAAAATTCTGCTTCATTGCCAACCAGAATTCATGTTGATTTACAGTGAACTCAAATATGGCCTACAAGCAGGAAGTCCAAATTCCAGCTTTGATTTCTCCTTTACTGTAAAACTGAAATTGAGCCATTTTCAGGTTAAAGATCAAATAAAACAATGTACTTGTAGACTCAGGCTCAATTCTAAGTAAAAGCAAAACAAAGAACAACAAAAGTAGTATTCTGAAGCCTGTGATGAACTCTACTGAGCTGCAGCCTTCTCATTTATCCATTGCTGCTTTGCAAAACATAGGATATRGACTCAGCTTCAGCAAGACTACAGTCAAAACTATTTCCACTTTTCCTCATCACCAATGCTGATTAATTCATTAAGAACTAAGTAAAGACCATCAATCTAGCTCCCAGGTAATCAATAATAAAGCCCTGTAGGTTCAGACTGACCAACTCTATTTTCAGTGGAAAACAATTAGTGGGTTGAATGTTATTAGACTATATTGGAATGGTTTTGATAAAGATTGTAATGAATTGAATTAAACTGATTTAATTAACATCTGCATATTGAAAGACTCACATAGAACAGGTCTGGCCAGGAATCTACAAGGTATGTGATCCCAGTCTGAATCTTCCCATCAAGCTATTCTTTGGAAAAATTTTCCTCGTCTCTGACTCCAGTCTCTGCTCCACTCTTTCAGTCAGTAGTTCTCTCTTGATCAGGGCAGCATGGGAGGCTTTGCAGAGGCTTTACCACAAGGGCAGTGCCTCTCTGCCGTGTTTTGTCATTTCCAAGACAGTTAAAGGAGGCAGAGAAGTAACAGAAAAATATTATTTCAGTAGGTCAGTCTCACATGACAGCATTCACCCTTGATACAGCTTGGTCTATCAACTACTGTCCTGGCTCTGCGGAGTGGAGCCAATGGTTGAACACACTTCCTTTCTTTTTTTAATCTCTTCCACTTTGTATGGGCTCGTAACAGAGACAAGCAGATAATACTGCATTCTGTTGTACTTTAGTCCTATTTTGCATCCAATGTTATGGCAAGCTGAGCCCTGTAAGATTTGCAGRCTCTGAGACAAGCCATACACAGATCTCCCTCTCTCTCTTTTTCTCTCTCTCCAACAGAAATGACTGGGAAGATGGGATCACAACCATAAAGTCCACATCCTTCTGTTCTAGATCCATACATTTAAGGTGCTATCTCTCCATCTATTTGTTCATATTTTGTAGGTATGTCCTTTATATCTCAGCCAAATGATTTCATTCTGGAATCAGTTTCTTTTTCAATGTGCAGTTGTCCTGCTATTTCTTTGTTTGCTTATTAATAATAAAAAGGGCTTAAAGAAAGACAGAAGGTTCATTTGACAGCAATGCATTCATTTCACTGACACAACTCAAGCAGTTACCTCGTATCTCCAGATTCCAGCAGACCACATGGCAGGAGTGATAACCAGCCTGCAAATCATTTCTGTGCCTGTGAATGTGTTAAGTATGGGATGTTCCTGTTCTGCACAGAAGAATCTCTGTATCTACATCTCTCCACAACTTTTCTGCTACTGCTTTTATGTTTCATGGGGGACAGGGGAAAAATCTAACAGATTTCTGTTGGTCTTTTTCCCTAAAGCCATAGTTCAGACATGGCACTAGAGAAGATAATGTGTTTGACCTTGTGGGAGTGGTGGGGGCTGAGGGCACTGTACTCTTATGCTCTCTCCCTTTCTTTGAGACCCTACAAAAGACAGACAGAGAATTATGAGGAGATGAAAAGATTCCTTTTAAGTTTCTGTCAAAATTAACTGATCAGATTCTTTCATCTGTAGGGTCCTGCTCTTCCTCTTCTCGCATCTTCCCTGCTGTGGGAATGAAGTTCTGTAAAAGAGCGACACTGCCACTCAGCTCCACTAACAGGAGTTGTCTGAAATGGCAAGCTGTTAATGTACATACGAAAGATCATGTCTCATTGTGATTGTCAACCAGTTTGCCAATCATTTAAGCTAACATTACCTTTTTGCTTTTTCTTAAAAGTGTGTGAGTTGCCACAACAAAACAGAAAATCTTTAACACTTCTTCATCTGGAGGRAGAAAATTGATGATATATGAAATTTGGGTCTGTAGCTGTGTAACAATTGCTGCCATATCAACTCAGGAAGATACAGATGCCTGGGGAAAAGAGCTCTGCAGAAATCAGACAAAATCAAACTACAATAGAACAGCTAAGGAAATCCTCACAAGTTTATATCAGGGATACTCTGAGCTGTACTAGCAATGCTACTACTGTAGAACACAAAGACAACACTCCCAAAAAATTCATTTGGATCAGTAGGAAGAAAATTAACTTATGACGCATGATGCATCCACCGAAGGAAGACATCATAAGAGAGGGACAGACTAGTTCTCTAATATGAAAAGGAAGAAGACAAATATCACAAACCTAGACTGTGAACTTCCTAAGTGAAGGCAGCCATCTTCAGGTGAAACTCCTAAACTCATGAAGTCCTAATCCCCCACTATSCAAAGGACTTTCAAGCCTAGGGAATTTCAGGACACTAAAATTTCGTCCTCATTCCTTCTGCATATATGCATACACTCCACTACCCAGACAAGCACAGGCACTATGGCTTTGAAAATGTTGGTACTTCCTTGTATCTAAGGCAGAAATATTCCACCAGAGTTACTACCTCTTTAGAAGAGACTTTACTTTAAATTATCTCTTCTTCCTTTCATCAAGATCATTAATTTCAGATGTATGTGCAGTGCTATCTGGGATAGGTGTTGTCACATATCTTTGCCCAAATCATTTGATTAATTGCCCCTAAGGCACGCCTCTGGCTAGGGGGCATGTCACCTTTCACTACAATCTCTGCCAGTCACCAGCAATTTATTTGTCACTTGTGCATGCTCAACTCTAGCAGAGAAAGGCGTGGTAATGTGGATCCTTGCCCATCTCATTCAATTAATTGCTTCAGTGACAAGCCCCTGGCCAGGACAAATTTGGGTAACTGTGGTGTTAAATGACCCATACAAACATTTTTCACGTATATACCAAATCCATTTGCTGGATTTACTATTCACTCATTTTCTGTCACTGTACACTCCAGTCCTTGCCACTCACTCGAAGGTTAAATGTCACATGCACAAGCTTGGCTCCAGCTACTGATCTCTGAGATTGCCAGCTCTTTGCCCCATATTCTGCTGCTAAAATATGCTAGGTGAGAGACTGTTCTGCTTACGTTCAAATTTAAGCCCAGGTCTGACTATGTATTTTTTAGGTGAAAAGTGTCAGCTTTAAGAAGCTTTAAGATGCTGTAGAATTTACATTATRTGAAATTTATATCTTGTGGAACTTACATACATCCCTTGTTAGTTCATAAAGCTCACAGAGCTGTTGCTTGCACCAGGCATGCAATGACCAAGAACATACACTTGCATACCCTAGAGGATACAAGGGTCAGGGAGGGAGGGAGAGCGCTCCAAAAGTCCCAAGCTCAATGTCCAATAAATGGCAGCTGTCATCCAGCTTGGTACAAATACTAGGTCACAGTTAAGAGCATAATTGCCCTAAAAGACTTGATGAATGGCTGCAGTTGTGGAAAATGCCTTATACAATGTGAATCAGGTGCAGGTCTGAGGATACAGGGAGAACATATGGGTTCATGAACCCAAAAAATGCTGGACAGGATCCCTTCAGTGGATGCACAGCTTCATGAGAGATTTGCAAAACTGCAGCAGGACTCCAGCTTAGTCTGGCATCTTTAACTGATTTTACAAAGTCAGAATTGCAACTAGTACACATCACTTCTAATTTCTCCATAATAATGATTAATCACTAAGCTCACCCTCCCTCAAAACTTACCCAGTAATGAAAAAATGTCATGAGAACAGGATTATAAATGTGTCTGATAAACAATTCAGCCTGACTGCCAATGTTTACGAGTCCATAACACATTACTTGACTGCAATCGCTACATTAGAGCCAGTCAAAATCATCCCAAGTATTAGTGTACATAATTTATGGGGCAGGAAGCAATGACATTTCAGAAAAGAAACAACATTGGAAAAATCCTGCTGGTCTGGCATTGGTGACTCAGTGTCGTAACACTAAGAGAGGGAGCTGCTGCCCATGTACCTTTCATATGTGAGAATTACTCACGCTCTACACCTCATCAGTCAGGGTAGCACGTGTGCTATCCCTCAATCTGAATTAGGTAGAACCTACAGGGTGAGCAATTCTCCCCTAGGTTCACAAAACTGCACAAAAACTCACATATACCTTGGTCATTCCTCAGTTAAGAGTCACCCACACATTCATGTGTGCACAGCAGATTTATACACCAGTTAAACAACTGCTGTTCATTCCAGATGCAGGACCATGCTCAGACTAGSTACTGCAGTGTGGCTGTATGCATTGGAAATGATACTATTATTTCTCTGGATATAAGCCACATTTATGGAGCCTTATTTATTGATCTACCAAAGGTTTCTGATACAGTTGACCACACATTTTTGTTGCAGCAATTTAAGTGTGACACAGATTTTACTGTAGCTTGGTTTAGCAGCAATATTAGTGGTCACTGGGTATTACAGGGAAGTTGGTAATGCAACAGCCCTGCTGTATTTGTGCTGCAAAAAAAAGATGTTCTGTCCCCCCTAAGACTGTTGGTCTAGTATCTTTTGTGAGTATGGCATAATCACTGGCCACTGCCCGCATTATTCCCCTGAAAAGCCTGTGACACACTCTAGCACTTGTATTCTTCAATGAAAGCTGCCCAGAGCTTGCAGCATAGGCAGAGGTAAGGACAACGATTTTAAATATCCCCTCTGCCCTTCTGCTGCTGAACAGATTCAGGACTCATAGAGGTCTACGGGGCATTCTCTATATGCTGCAATACTGCCTCATATTTGCTATTGCTGTTGCTCCAACCTTCATCCTGGCAGATATTTAATGCCAGGGCTTGCAAAGGAATATGCAAAATCCCCTACAGCTTCAGTAAGTGATCTTACTTTAGAAGACATCAGTCTATGTTCATATGCATGTTGTAAAAAAAACCACATATACAAAGCAATTTATCAGTACATACTTCAAAACACATAACAGATCATACTATTCAAAGACCCATCTGAGGGAGCAAATTAGATGACAAATTCCAATGTTATTTGAGGAAAAACTGGAAGAAAAAGAAAAAGCTTTTTTCACAGTCATAAGAGATCCAGAAACATTTCTAATCCTGTCAAAGAATTCTTATTCTAAACTTCAGCTTTCAAAGGCTCACAGAAGCCAGGACTTTCTCCTAGTGAAGAGAAAGCCACCTCTGCAATACTGGACATTTTTGAAATAAATTTCTCAGCAAGGCTAGAAGAAACTGATGACAGAAAGAAAGTTTTAATATAGTGAGGAAACATCTTGCTTTGGGAAATGTACCTTCAGATATGCAGCTTCTTCCTTCAGGGTTGACTACAATGGTCCTTCAAAACATGTATATTAACAGAAGCTTCAGCCTGACAAGTAAATCCCATCTTGTACTAYCTACTGTAACACATGCAGATTTCCCAAATAGGTTTTTTTAAGATACTTTTAAAACCTCAAAAGTAGATGTAGGTGAGCAGCAGCATATATGGACTCTGATAGAGCTTTAACAGGATCATGTTTTCCTTCTCAAAATGACAATAGATGCTACACAGTGCTTCCTCTAAACCTGCTCTGTGGTACATAGCCAAAGAGTTAATTCTGTCAAAAGAGGTACTTACTGGCCTTTTTTTTTTTTTAATTGTGCCTCTCAAATACCTGTAAAAGCACAGTCATCCTCAGARTAACACACTACATGAGAATCTCAGTTAAAGAAAAATGGCCTCGTATTACATTAGCTCCTAGGTGATATTGCAGTTCCGGTCTTAGAAAGCTAGCAAACTGCCTGCAAAAGGGTGAAGCTGTGGGAGAATCAGTATAATGGGAGGGTCTGGGAAAGCAATGAAATCACCATGCCTGGGCATCATAAAACTTCAGAGGTCTTTTTAAAGGATACAGCTTGAACTCGCTCTCCTGTGAAGCTCCACAGCCTGGAAACGGAAGGGAAGAAAGGGCATAAATCTGTGAACAACTATGGTCAGGCCCTTTATCCTCAAGGGACAGTGAACAGAAGCAGCCTTTCATTTTCCACAAAACTCACCTCAACACTAGGAAAATACTATAATTGGGTCTCATGTTTCAAGGGTTTACGTGGTCACCTACCAACGCTAATGCATAATTCATTTTCTTCTCAACTGGCCAAATGTGCTTGAAGTTTTAGTTTCCCTTAACTCCAGTCCTGAAGCATTAGAGGTCAGCTCTAATATGTAAGATGTGGTCCATAGTGGTGCAAAGAATTTTCTTTCTTGGCTGCCTACGCTTTCCCGGATGCCTCAGGCATGGGTGGTAAACACGCTTCTCCTTTTTTCTCTCTTTGTGACACTCATCTGCTTTTTCCAAAGGCTAAATATTTCAGTCTAATTAAAATCATTGGGCTCAGAGTGCAGACACCTCAGTGAAAGGTAATGATCTGTGTTAGGATGGAAATTTAGATTTAGATGATACAGTGCCTTTATCTTATCTTAAACCCTATGATTCCAGCATCTTAATGCATATACATAACAGATTACAGTTAAGGCTGAACAGGAAATACCATAGCATCTCCTGGGCAGTTAATGCAGTTTTTCTTGCCGAATACAAAAATAAATTGGACTTTGAGGCTTAGGACTATGTGGCATTCAGATATTATGTCTCAGGTCACCTTCCCTCAAATTTCCTTAGTACAAGCAATGAATTGTCCAGAAAGCCCCTTTCTGGAGGGAGGAAGACAGCAAGTGTTCTTCCATGAAGCTGGAGTCATGGGGACATGACCTCTCTCATCCTCATAGATCCTGCAGTCCACAGCATAGTTCCGTGAGGCAACTTCAAACATGGAAATTAGTACATTTTTACAGTGCTAGCACATGTGACCAGAACCTGTTACAATTTTATAAGCTTTTTTTCCTCATGAAAATTTTTACTTAATCACAGAATCATAGAATCATAGAAACAGTAAGGTTGGAAGAGACCTCTGGAGATCACCCAGTCCAACCTCCCTGCTCAGCAGGGTCACCTACAGCATGTTAGACAGGGCTGYATCCAGRCGGGCCTTGAATATCTCCAGAGGAGACTCCACAACCTCTCTGGGCAACCTTTTCCAGTGCTCTGTCACTCTCACAGGGAAGAAATTCCCCTTCACATTCAGGCGGAACTTCCTGTGGTTCAATTTCTGCCCACTGCGTCTTGTCCTGTCACATGGGACAACAGAAAAGAGTTTGTAAATGCTTCCACATCACGAGCATGATCATGAAAGATGATCATGAAAGATGTGGAAGCATTTTCCACTCTACAGTATGTTTTGTTTCTATTCCAGTTCATTTAGGATGGTATTTCCATACTTTATGCGAAACAGTGAAGCTGATCTCCCTTTTACATTCTAATTAAAGATAGTGGAATGCATTCCCTTTACACTTACACACAAAATGGCTCAGGTCTCATTCCAAAGTATATGTACTTACTGAAATGGGATCCAAAAATGGGTAGAATTTGAGATCGCACACTTAYATTAATCTTAATGTTCTCAAGATTAGTCAGAATTTTTTAAGCAAATCATTCATTTACTTGGATCCTTGCTTCACATTAGAGAGGATGGTTGCACAGAGATTTCAAATCAATTTTGGAGTCTTTTTCTACTGAGGATTAAATTTAATGATTAAAGGGACTTTATGTTAATTTCAATAAAATTTTGCTTCCATTTTAATTTCTATTTTATCAATTCAGTATGAGAATTTTGCAGAGTCTCAGAGCTCAGCTCTTGAGCACTAAGAAGATAAGTTCTTGGTAGGCTGCTCTTTCTCCCTTCTATGCTGACTATGATAGAAGACTAGCAATGGTGTCTCTCCCCTCTGACACTAGCCAGCTGGAAGCTTCTTCCTGTCTTCCTCCCACCCCACTGTTCTCACTAAATATATTTTGACAAAAGATCAGAAAGGTGAATAGCCAGCACATCCCCATAGCTACTGTGGGCTATCCTCATTGCCGCTAAAGAGAACAAATACAAATCACAATCTGAGAGCAAAAGCTAAGAATAACTCACAGGCAGCACGGCTGGTGCCTTTAGAAAGCTYTTCACACAATAATAAAATCCCAGATACTGCTAGACAACATAAGAAAACAACAAACCGACTGTAAATCTCTGCCTCAAGCTACAGTGACTGTTATCAGAATATGCATTATGATAGCCCTGGATGCCTCAACCTAAAATCACAGAAGAAAAGGAAGGAAAAGACATCAGGGTCATCAAACSCATTCCTTACCCAAAGGCAGCGACAACATGCCTACCACTCCTAAGAAGCATTTGTCTAACCTGTTCAATAACTTTGGGCCTCCATGGGGTCTGCACAGCAGGAAGAACCAGTCCCTGCACTAGAAGCAATTAATAGTTAAGCCTGACCAGAGCAGCAGGCAGAAATCATTCCTCTCTTGTCACTGATGGGCAACAAAGGGACCGATCCAAGCTTTGGCCCAAAAGTCYTAGGCTAAAGAGCTCTCCCAGCATTAGGCACAATGCTACTGTCTTTCCAGTTACACGGCAACCCAAAATGCAGCCCTGCACACCAGACCTAGGCACTCTGTGTGCGCCAAACAGCTTCTCACTTCAGTGATGTTCCTGCAAGTCCAGGGACTGATCAAGTGACATGTAAGCAGACTGGGAAGTCCTAGGGAGAGATTAGATAACAAGACAGGTCTAGAGACCAAAAGTTACAAAGGAGAAGGCTCTTCCCCTAGCCAAGACAGGAGAAACAAGAGCACAGAAATAGGCATCAATTTAGGATTATAAAGCAGCTTGGTTTTATATAGTGCGGGGGGGGGGGGTGGTGGGAAGCAAATACCTTCAAAACCAACAGACCACTTTCCCACCTAACCCTAACATTGATCAGCTACGTGATGTGAGGCTAGCCTCTTCCCTGTCCAGTGCCCTTCTTTTCCCCATCTCTTGCTGGTTTCATTAGGAGTGCCTCCAGGAAAGAGCAGTCTCCCAGTATATACTTCTCCAGAACTCTAAACCATGGGGTCTTGGGCTCAGCTGGGACTACTGTTTCCTATTCTCATGCAATGATTCACAACAAAATCAACAGGAGCAGTGGTTGTTTTTCTTTGCACTGTGGTAAAAGTAATTTTCCATTTATTTTCCTTGCAATTTCTTAAAGATTAGATTTTGGTATTTATAAGAAAGGCATTCACATATCCCCATAACTTCCCTTTCAATTAAGAAAAATGTTTTGTAATCCTCTCAATTAAAATTAACTGATGGATTTGCAAAAAGTCTGTATCACTATAAGATCCATTTTTACCAAGTACATCTACCAAATGCATAAAGCTTTATCCCGTTCTAAACATGACATTAGCTTTGCAGGTTAAGTACTCAAGATAAAGCCAGAGATCAAATAGCTCAGCATATTGTGGGGGTTGAGAGCACATCCCAGGTCTCATGATCCCCACTGTAGCATCTTATTTCCTAGCCATTTCATTCCACTTTGCTTAGTACCAGTATTAAAAAAAGCTACGTAACCAACATCTCCTGCATCCTGTCCATTGCTATCATTAACATCTCACATCTGTTGAAAAGCTTCTGCTCCACAGCTTTTTAAAGTGAATCTATCAAAGAAATAATTTTTCTATGTATAACATGGAACTTTCCTCTCAGAAGATGGGATAGGTTTGAGCCCCAACATCTAATGATTTGGAAGAGCCAGAACTATGTATGATTTGTGCAGTATCAGAAAAGAAAGAAATTTCATTTTTTTATTCTGAAAAGGACAGCATTTGCTTTATCCATAGATGTTTCCAAGAAAAGTGTGCYTAGAAAAGAGATTTGAGGTCATTTATAAAGGGTTTTATGCTGCCACTGAGTCCTGGCCTTTGGATTCACGTCAGCACTACTGAAGGATTACAGTGGATTCCACCCATTTATTCCTCACCACGAACATTTCAAATTCATCAAATAGGAGCACTTTGCTCTTCCTGTTTCTGATGGAGATCACAAGCAACAGCAAGGCATGGAATGTTTTTGCTTATAGGATGAAGACAAATTCTTCATTGTAAACAGCCCCTCCATTTTCCTGCACCAGAGCATGGATCTCTTAATAAGCATCAATGCCCATCCTTCTTCCTAGAAGGTGGTCTTATCRGTATCTCAGAAACAAGACCACCTGGACATCAGCCTTTGAATAGTTGTTCCCTAGGCTTCATCCTAGGTCTTCTTCACCCTTGTTCCTCCTGCTAAAGGAACTGCTAGCTCCATTCTTCGTTCTCATTCAGAGAAAAAAAGCAGTAATAGTGGTAATAGTAAGCCAAGAAGAGGTTCTCTYCTGGTAAACAAGCAGGTTCTGGGAATCTCCTTAATGAGAACTTGTAGATGAAGTGGTTCTCCTTTGCCCTGGCATCCTTGTAGTCATCATGTTCATGGCAGAAGCAGGGGAGCCGTTCTTCTCTCTTACAAAATCCCCTGGCATGTCTTATTGTGCCAGGGGACTAAGAAGAAAAAACTAGCCTTCAAACCAAGTCTCTCACACAGCAGCGCAATGCCCTCCACACACACATCAGACTACCCTTAGACAACTTTTCTCCTTACAATTCTCTCTTACTAGTAGATCTGGAGGATACTATGCCAATCTACTGCTCGGTTCTATATCTGATTTTTGCTCAGGCTGACTATTTTTTAATGAAAAAATGGTATAGAAACTGCATTGTTCTACCCTTTAGATAAGCAACGATCCTTGTATTGCTGCCAGCAGTTTGATTAACCTGCTTACTGCTCAACACAGACTCCAGAGCTCCTTTTGAGAGATGCATAGGTGAAAGGTTTGCCTGAGGAACCCATTGGAGTAAATCTGTGGTTTTAAATAATAGTTTAACATGCTAATGTGACTTTTAAATATACAGAAGCTCATGACTTTAATAGCAGTCGTGAATGCAGAGATACCAGGGACTATCTTTATTATAACAAAGACACAACATCCTTTGTGTTCAGTTAGAGTTTTGAGCTTAGTCCAAGCTGAAGCCAGCAGTATCTTTTTCATGGTACAGGGTTCTTAAAATGCCTCTGAAGCTTTTATCAGATATTTTAGCACACAGTTATTGAGCACAGGTGCCAAAATACAAGAGTACTTCCATCTCCGTCTGCTCTCCTTTAGGGAAGAAAACTGATTTCTGTTCTGTGCCACTGCTGCCATCCAGAGCCAGTATGAATGGCTGTTTTTTCAGAAGACTGACAATAGGATCTCTGCTAGAATTTCATGCTGCAGTGTTGCTAGAGTTTATTCGCTGCATTTGCAATGCTATCCTCTTCTCCTTTAAACAAATTGACCATTAGAGAACATCCTCTGTGAAAACAGCTCAGAGAATGCTGGCACTTTGAATGTTATGCTGGAGGATGGGAAATTTGTATCTTTTGATGGAACAAAGTCACCGGTTTTACTTYGCTGTCGCTTTTTGTTAAGTACGTGTCCAGCTTCATTTACATGCCTGTCAACATCCCTTTTCACTTGCTTAGAAACACTGAGGCCGATATCACAGAGCTCACACTGGGAACAGAAACACAAGAATGCATCTTGGATATTTATTACACTCATAGCCTTAATGTCAGTGCCAGGGTGCAGACAGAAGATAAAAAGAATGGTTATTTTTCTATTATAGACAGTTAGGGTCCAACCTTCCTAAATTTGGTGCCAAAAATATGCAGATTTAGGTTCCCMAAAAAACAAAGCAGTCTTTTCCATGAACTCAGAGCTTCTTTTGATGCTCTGAGGAACAGCAGGGGTGTGGAAAGGGAGGAGATATGCATCCTCCATTTTACCCCGGATCTATTACACAAGTCCTACCCACTTCATTCTGTTCTCTTCCATTTTCCCAATACAGACTTCACAGCAAGCTCTCTTTCATGTAAAATTTCCTATCAAATAATATCAGAAAGGCATGGTACATTGCAGTTTTACAGCCCTAATTTAGTTCCCGAAGAAATCAGAGACTAACTGGTGAGTAGAGTGGACACTGGTCTACACCCTCAGCATTAACGAAATAGCATATGTATTAGAGAATGGTCACACGAATTCAAGCAAACCAGACCTTTAGGGTAACACTGTGCTAGGTAAGAGATGGGTTAGGCAAGGCAARGTCATGCAGGATTTTTTAAACATACCTGAAGTGTCTTTTCATGTATGATATGATGCAAAAAACTCTTGATAGCAGGCATGTGAGGCAAGACTGCGAATTCCAGCCTTGCCCCAGTGGTGTCAATGAGGCTATTCACACCAGCAGCTAGTGATTCACCAATATCTCTCATTACACTGGACAGTCCCTCAGAGTAAGAGTACAATTCAGCTACATACACTCTCAACAGAACAGAATGCTAATGAAGGACAGTAAAAAGGAACAGGATTATTTAAAGACAGAAGTAAATATAAATAAGARTGGCAGAACTCAGCCCATAATGCTTCAAAAAAATGTTAAGTATTTTTAGGCAGCATGGGGGCTATTGTATCAAATTGCTGAATGCAGTAAAGTCATTCACTCACTTCCATAAAACGCATGGCTCATGACAGCTTGTCTTAGTCATTTTATACTTATTTGACAGTGTAGAATCAAATTTTTCTAAATTCAGAATTTCAGCAGGGAATCTTGCTCTGTTTGCAACTTTAGAATACCAGTACCTTACAGACAAATTACTCACTACTAGGACTGTAATTTAGATTTATTTTTGTACACCTCTGTGCTAATAATACTAGAAAATACGTCAAACTTATTTAACAGAAGGCAAAGACAATATCATTTTTGGTGTAATTTCAGGGACTGTTTGCATTTGCATGGTGATAAATGTATTCAATTCAATCATATGCTCCAAAGAGGAGCATTTAATTTAATATTTTAAACTATCTTGTGCCTTGTATTCCACATGAGAAACAGCCAGGGTATTTACATTCTCTATATCTTAACAAAATGGAGTCGGTCTTGATTAAGACACACATTCCCTTTGAGAAGGAAGGTGTTAGGATAGAATTCAGCAGGCGGCAYTGTTACACGTAATTTAACTTTGTGAGTCAACTCACAAAACCTTCTGAGGGACAACAGACTTCAGATGAACGATGTTCACAATATTCAGCAGCAATTAAAAAAATTGTCGAGGATTTAATCCTGTCTCTTACGCTKAATGTTTCTTTGTTGTACTGAAATTGTCATGCTCTTCTATGTGAGCCCCCAGTTCTGCTGGGATTAAGAATAMAAGAATTTGGGGGCTACTCCTTAAACTCTTTCCTTTTCTCCTGCCTTTGTATTTTTTCTGGGTCAACCTCAGTCCAAGCTCAACAGATATGAGAAAGAATTTCCCTTCAGTATTGCTGCTTTTCTTAGTGCCATCTACCACAATTATTCTCACTGTTAGATCTTCCAAGAGGAGATGCACTAATCCGCAGTGAAAGATTTAGGCATCAGGTCTACAGAGTGCCTACACTGTGGCGTACCTGTTACTATCTAGTCTGATCTTTAAGATCGCTAAGCATCTCCAGCAATGTGCATAGCTGTATTTGATCTAGTCTTGAGGGTGGAAAACTGGTCTTTATGTTCCTCTCAGCCTTTCTTTCCTGGATTTCTCTCACTTGCCCACTTTACTATCAGTCATGAGAAATTTATTTTACTGCCCTGGTTCCACTCTGCTTTCCACTTCTATGCTCTCTTTATCAGCATACCTGGGTCCTCTATTRATTGCCTATCGAATCTACCCAATAATTTTTAAAATCTCATCTCAGTTTCAAAGAACTGATCCATTGTCATTGTTGCCAGTTCAGCAAGGAAAAAGATTTTGAATCCATGCAGTTCTGCAGCACAGCCAACACTTCCAAATCAGATCTAGCATTTTTTCCTATTCACTTGCACAAAATCCACCAAATGTGAAACAAAGTTGCTATTAAAAAAAAAAAAAAAAAAAAAAAAAAAAACATTTTTCTGTGAAAACTGAATTGTACCAGCATCAAAAGCTTCCAGCTTCTCATGTGTATCTAGGTGGTGGAACTGAGCAAATAATAACAGACATCATTACCTAAGCTTTTGGGGAAAGGCAAGGATGTGAAAGCATTAGAAAAGATGTAGGACAGAGAGAAGAGCTTTGTCTATTTTGACGAAAATCTATACTGAGATTAGAATAGCTTTTAGGACAGAGGATTGAACAGGAAAACCACAGTTGGGAAGAGTCAGGTGACATCTTCCTATGAAGGTGAAATGAAATCACAAGAGAAGATCTATGAAAGGTAGATTGGTATCTGTTGCAGACACTAAAGCAAGGGCCTCCTTGGCAGGTGGCATGTGCAGAGTTTGAGGAAAATCTATCAGACAAAGAAAGAAAGGGATTATTTCATTTCTCTGCTTTATCTGGAGGCTTGCTAATTACTTCTCATGCAAGAATAAATGGAACTGAGAGGAAGTCGGGATACYGAGTATGAACTGCAGAGACACAATATCCAGCTATACTGGGAAACAATCTAGATATAATTTGTTCCTGGATACTAGGCAAGAGAATTGTATTTCCAAAGATATGCCTACTGCTGTGAGTTAGTACTTGCCTTTTGAACTTCTATTCATTTGTAACATGAAGCCTTTGGCACCAAGAATAGCGCTGGTGCTATACAGAAGCTGCCTGCTCTGGAATGACTTCTCCACCACCAAGATTCCAATGACCTTCACAGGACACGGTTAATTTCTGTGCACATATGTCTTCCTAAAAGAAAACTAATATATTTAATTTTAAGGTGGTATGTGAGCAAAGAAACCAACTTAGCAAATTTGGAACATAGTATCAGAGAGGCTCACAGAGACTCTTAGTATGGCAGGATATGCTGGACTATTCTTTCTATAAAACAATACCATCTGCCTTCCCCCTTCAAAAATTAAAATTCAAATGAAAGCATAATTCTGACTGTTTCAGCCATTATCAAACTCAACTGTTCAGCACAGCATTAAATAGTATAAAATAAGGACTCTTGGAGAACTGTGCATATTGCATAAAAGCATTCATTAAGTCTAAGTTATGGTTACTTCTGCTGTCAAGTCAACAATGCACAATCAGTGGTGGCTAAAATTTTAGACTAGTGTGTTAGACTAACAAATAGCTTTTGCGCCTACATAAATTCTGTTTCCTGATAATGAGGACAAATTATATGTCACCATGCAACTAATTTGTTTCTTTGCACTAAATAAAATAAGAGGAAGAAACTTTCAGCAAACACAACTTTGTAAAAACTTTTCATGATTTTTGCTATAAACAGCACTTCTGTTCTCACAACTTTGATTCAGGATAAGACGATACAAAGATGGGATAAAGGAAATGACTAGAAGATTTGGGTTCAAATACATTCAGACTTTGAAGGAAAGATACGAAAGAAATCTAAGTTCACACCTATACACTAATTCTGCAAGTGCTCCATTTTGTCAAAAAGATATGGATTCACATGAAAATGAAGTATCTCTAAAGCTAAGGGTGCACTGAATCCAGACACAAATTTTATGACTAGGATCATCACTAGTTAGGATCGTCATCTTACAGTACCACAGATCATCAACTCGAGCTATTAGATTTTATTGAATACTTTTTCTAAAGTTCATAAGGCTGGTCTTCGCTGGCTTGACAAATGCCAACTCATATTCATTCAAATCAACGTTGCAAAAAATGTCTATTTTCTTTCTCTGACTGTACCACTATCTCTTGTAATCCACTTTACATCATAAATTAAACCTTGTCTTTTCCATAGGACCTGCCACTGTTTGCCCCTACGGTATCTCTGATACCCTACTGATACCTGTCCTGCCAACAATGACAGTTTTCACGACCTCAAAACATTTATTATTTTCTTTCCCACTGTGTCTTGCAGCTCAGAGAAATTCCTAGTGATCAACCCACCTTCCTTTTGCTGCAATGCATACAGAACACTTGACAACTAGCAGTCTGCCAGCACAGTGTGACAGCTGCCTATCACGCTAACCCGGACTGTCTCATTACTCTCTGGTGTTCCCCATCTGCCTGCATCCAACTGTTGCCTCCTCTCTTACATTCCTATTACCTTTTGCAGCAGTTCCTTCGCATTTCACTTTCTACCAAATTAGGACCCTGGCTTATTTCAGGGGTACTTCAGAGTTACCACATTATAACAATATGTCACTACACACAACATTGTTTTTCAAGTCTATCAGCCATGCAATCTTACAAGCTTGCTTCTACTAACACTAGTAGCAAGCAGAGGAAATTCTCTGTACTTTGGTGGAAGAACAGACTCCAGAACTAGCCATGTACCTGGAAAGACATTAACTAAATCCAAATAATATGGCAAAGCAGTAACAAATGATCTGAGAGAGACAACTTAGGCAAATTAAATATATAAAACATATACCAAGACTGCAGTGATGCAGTTTTGGGTTATTCTAATTTAAGTTTATGTAATCACTTCAATACTAGTTATGTTATTAATGCACCATATGTTCTGCTGTACTTGGTGCCTTCCAGGCAGGATTGCTAGCACTGAGAGCTGAAATTGCACAGAATTTTTAAATATTGCAGAAAATATTAAGCATATGCTATTTAGAGCAGGAATTGAGCATAATACTGCTGGCCACATCACCATGGATCCCATAAACAGCTTGTAACTCCTCACAGAGGACAAAGCTTCTGTTTCAGGGACAAAGCACGAATCTCACAAGCACACTGCAATTAGCATGCTTTCTCAGGATCACTAAAACAAAGACAACATGTTTGTGGCCCAGACCACGCAGCTGGGCTGCAGATAGAATGGGCCCTGCCTCTGCACCGCTGTACCCTCTCATTGGGTCAGCAGCCCCAGAGATCAGGCTCCTCATGTGGGTTGCACGGTGCATAAGCTGACTTGTGCAGAAAAGGTGAACGATTGCTTTTTGGTGTGAAAGATGATGACAACAGCAAAAATCCTGAACAACTAATATCAGCTGAAACAATTAACACGAAAAAGCAACTAAAGGCATAAACCTACCTTACTATGTTTTATTGGAAGCAAAGTGAAAGTTTGCCCAAAACAGCCCAACAAMAATAGCTTTACATTTTCTTCTCTGACACAAACTCCCTCTCCTCTTTCCAGGCTACAAAACACCCAAAGGCTTTAGGTTGGTAACTGGGGTTTAACCTCTGACCGTCAGCTCATGTGCTCCTGGGAGCTGTGGTTGGAGGTAGTTAAGTGACAAAGTCTATGTATCATACTAAATTAAATAATAAGGTTTTACATGCTTATGTATTTGTATGCAAGAGAGGTCGTGAATTACTTGATGGCTTGTGTTACAGAAGATTAAATCAAGTGTTTTCAGGTGAAAGGAAGACTTAAATCTTTGGCTATTGCATGAGGATAAATTTTTCCTATAAAGTGGAATGAACCAGTTTGAGTCAGCTCAGACGGGAGAGCTACTAGCAAAGGGCTCCATAAACTTTGACATGCCTGTTTTTATATTTGATAGGAAGTTCTTCAAACTGAACTGTGTAAGCTTTAATATTTTATATTAAGTCTTTTTAATATTTTTAATTAAAAGAGATGTTTATACCTGTGTTTCCCAGTTACTCCAGGAGACAGCCTGCCAGCTCACAGTTGATTCCTGATTCCTTAGTGAGATTTCCCAGTGCTTCATAAGGATATCATCCCTTTCCTTCCAAACCATATCCCTTCTAGCATTTCAGAAGATAGGAATAAAATCATTCATTCATAGTTTTAGCTAAAATAGTTCTGAATAATTTATAGATAGGAAGTGATGGAGATGTACAGCATATGACTGATCATATTAGCATAGTACAGTCAGATAAAATGCTTTCCAGAAAAAAAGGTAGTTTAGTTGCATCTTTGTAAAATACACTCTGAAATTTAAATGAGCAATCACTTTAAAAATGTAAATATTTCTAATGAAAGCACTATGTATCAGAGTAGGTTCCCCTAAAGTATATGCTGATTATTTTCCCCACAGAAGTGGAAAAGAATTACTTGACTGTTTATCAAAATTCCCCTTAGCTATAGGGAAGGCACACTGAGATACRGACCTGGGAAGTACACATTCATGTCTCATCTATCCAGCTCACCAGTCTTTCAGAGGCAGCGACAGATAGAGCATTATGTTGAAAGTCAGAAGACAAGTTCTGTTCACACATCTGCCAATTGATCCCAGCCAAGATATTTGCCCAGTGARAATGTTATGGTCTTCACAATGTCACAACAGACTTCTGTGACTTTAAAGTATACAAGACCTGAAAAATCTGCTTAGTTTAGTGAGATCACAAAATGCAAGGCACCTGSTACTATTTTAGCATAAAAGAATTAGAGAATCACCAAAATAATTACATATAATTACACACATCGTTTAAAAAACAAAAACAGAAAAGCACTTAACTCTCAGTGCAAATTTATCTTCCATGTGCCTTTGGGACTGGCATATCCACTGCTAATAGAAATTTCTCTATATACTGATTGTAGAGCTTCCTAAAAGAAAAGAAGTTTTCTGGGGATGGAAATAGTCCTTTGATCTTCCAGCACAGCTGTACAGCCATAACAAAATGGGGAATTCAGTATAGAACAGGCTCAGTATATGGGGCAAATTTCACCCTTTCCCTCTACAGTATTCCCTGATTCTATCATTAGTGAAACAGAAAGAAAAGTAGGTGTGTGAGACAGAGAAAGACTGCACATGCTACACACATACAAAAATTACAGAGGAAGAACAGAACATGAAAAAGAATGAGTGAAATGATTGAAACAAGACAAGAAGGATATGTTACTGTGGGTCCATCACTCCTTAATAGCACTAATCATGATGATCAGTGGAGTATACATGGTGCGAGCAGTATTTTTAGATACTAAGAAAGCCACTTCCACCCATAGGCACTGACACCTGCGAGAGAAAATAGCATCAAGAGCCACTTGAGTGATTCCCTGGGAAGGATAAAAGCACTGCCTTTAAAATTTAGTCCAAAGCGTCTGCTCTTCCTTTTCTTTCTCTCTCTGCAGAAGTTGCTTGCTAAGAAGCGACAGCTTCCTCACCCCCATCCTGRGCCCCACTTGCAAAGTGGATTCAAGCAGGAAAAAAGAAGGTGCTCAGTTCCTATTTGGACAAGGCTGCTATGTATTAGATACTCTGTACAATGGCCAAAGCAGGGTGTATTTATGTGTTACATCTTACCAAGACTCTGCCTAGCATTCTGGTTCTATGAAGAACAGTAAATGAAACACTCCGTTTCTTGTGTTTCTATAACAGTGAAGAACAGAAGTCAGACTTCATAAGTCATGAGGAAAAGTGAATCCAAAACTGATACGTAACTTTTCTGAGGCTTTTGCATCCAAAGAGGTCTTTTCTAATAATTTCTGATGCTTCCTGTTTTCCACACATCCTATACAGTGCCATGAGGAAAAGGGTGATTGACTGGGACCTCAAGATTTAACATATTCACTGAACCTTGCTCTACTAACAACTCATATTCACCTCAGTAAGAACTGAATCAGCAGGTCATATCATGCCAGTATGATAATTACAGACAGAATGTATGAGATTTTTAAAATCCACAATTTTTTGTGTAGTTTTAGTTTATATCAAGCATGAATGACAAAGATCCAAAAGGTTATAGCAAGTACTTAGCACAATAAATGGACAGCCGAATACTATGATATTCAGACCCAATCCTGCTACCTTGAGGTAGTGAAAACTCAATTATTTTCAATTGGAAGGTTGCTTTTTCAGGGTTCTTTATTTGCCCAAATAACAACTGCAGGATTTGGCCCTGTTCATATCTGAACCTAGAGGTGCTTCAGTACATTTGATAGTGAAACACACATTTAAAACTATGAAAGTAATGTCTTCTACAGTCCACAATTTCCATGCTTCTATTTGGATCTTATTTCTTCACATTTTGTTATTTACTTGGCAATTTCCCTTTATCCAAGAGTGCACTGCTCAGATGTAGTATCTCGCTTTCAGCAAAGCCCTGCCTCTTACCCAGCTTTTCACAGCTAAGTTTGCTGGAGCAGAAGGTCAGTAAGCAACTCTGTCAACAGTTTTAATAAATAATTCAATTATTTTATGCATTTCTTTATTTGAAAATATGAAGGGCTGATAGTACTGCAGCCAGGTAAACAAACTAGAAACAGATGTTGGGTAAATTCTTTCTGCTCCCAGCCAGGTTCTGCCATTGGCCAAATTACAGGACTCCTGGTCATCACAGCCCAAAGAGCTCTCTTGGAAAGTGCTTATATACAGGCCTAACTAAGTTATATTTCTAATCTAGTAACTTTAACAGATCTGTTTTGGTGTCTAGAATTAGGTACCTACATGCTTTCTCTGCTGAATCATAACCAGGAACAACTTCGCAGCAGCTCTTGTGCAGCTGCTGGTAAGTGCTGACATTTCCATTTTGCATATTGTTAGCATACATGCAGGACAGAGGATGCTCTCAGAGCATTAGGAGCCAGAGAGAAGCTCCTAATACTACCAGGTACTCTCAGATATCAAGTTTACTTTCATTGAAAAAGAACTCAGTCCTGAAGAACAGTTTTTAATAGAATTGAAACTTCAGTGTAGGCATACAAAATTGTGTTTTACAAGCTCTACCAACAATCTTACTTTCATGAAAGGGTCATCCTGCAAAGCCACATCAGTAAATTACTGTTAAACAGTTCCTCACAGCTGTGTTACAATATGGTCTGGCTTGCTACTGAAGACAAGTATTGATGGAATTATGCACATGTAAAGTATATGATGAGTAAGGAGAACTGTTGACAGTAAATCAGAAGAAAAGGAGAACAGCCTCTCAGCTGGTTGTGTTAAGTGGTGTCCATTGCCAGCAAGCAAAATCAAAGATCAATACCAGAATTTGGTCTTTGCTAAATATCAGGAGGTAATTACAGAGTAAAAGGTTGCATCCCACATCACATTAGATCACTGCAATAAAATGTGGGATCTCCATGCACTGCTAGAGATGCCCTCATATTTCTGTAGCCTGTGCTATAGAGATCATTCCACAGAAGAATTAGAGATGAATCATAACAGTGACAATGTCATGGAAAAGTTATCAAGATTTAAGTTACAGTTGGAGTAAAGACTGTATACCTAGTCTTGTCCAGCAAAGACGAGGCTAAATATTTTTTCTTTGATTTCCAAATCACTGAATTCGCCCCCCCTCTTTTTTTTAGTGGGGGAAATGTGTGTGTGTGTGTGTGTGTGTGTGTGTGTACATATATATATATATATATATATATATATATATATATAAAGGTCAGAATACAAAATTCCCTGGTAAACTTTCATCATCCATAACAGTCTCTGCTCATCCAGTCACTGGTCTTTCTTAAGAACAGATTGTCTTTTTGCACATAAAGTCTGCAAGAAGTATAGTCATCACTGACATGTATAGGGCTGAGATAAGGCCATTATTCCGATTTTTCCTAATTAATGTGCAACTAAAGATTCACATTCATAAAACCTATACTTCTTTAACAAAAATTTTTTTCAACATCCTTTCAGCATGCAGGTATAGCACTTCCTTTGATTTATCTTGTCTGGTCAAAGTTACAGGTCTTGACCAGGTTTAGAGGATTAAAAGTAGGACTTTGATGTTACTAAAATAGATTCAGTGGAGCTGAAGGAATATTATGCAGAACTCCAACCTATGTTGCTTTCTCTGCTGAAGTACAGGATAGAGTTTATTCTTTTTCAGGACTTTTACAAAAGTATGTGAATTAAACTTCTAAGAGACCAAGTGACACTCATGAGTAACTTTGAATATACATGATATCTGAAGCTGGGGTCTGAAAAGCTTATGAATTCAGTGAATAGATATTCTGCATTCTACGAATAGGCATCACTATTATGCGGTCACTCTGTTGATATTTCCGAAAGTTTTTCCTTCCCAATCCACTCAATTTATTGCTGTCACATAAACAGGATGCTGCCACAGAAGTGGTGGCAGACTTACCTGCTATTGGAGTGGCATCAGAATAGATCTATGGCTGTGGAGCTTACACCTTATTGGGTACACACAATGACACACAGTCTCTTTTACTTTTCCAGCAGAAATGACATCTCAGTCCCTGCAATGAAGCATCATAAAAGTATATGCCTCAAAGTCATAGATACCTCATAAGCATACCAGATAGGTATGCTCTCTTAGGATAGCTAAGGAATATTTAACTAGTGTCTTGGTATGGGAAGGTGATTGCAGCAGGTGCAGTAATAAGGGAGCAGGGGGAAATGGGGCTAGACAGACCCAAGAACAGAAGTCTCAGGTTGTGTGAAGATAGGCTATTTTACTTTTTAAAGGAATAGTGTGACCTCCTCACGACCTCCTCTGCCATTTTGTTATTGCCTCAGACTAACTGACAGCAGCTGGTGCTGCAGTCTGAGAACCCTGCACATTGCCAGGATATAGGAACAACAGCTGTGTAATGAGATGACACCTTTGGTGCTGTGATTACCATAAAAAATAAAGAGAGGTAATGATGATATACAGAAAAATTGTGTAATGATGATATACAGAAAAATTGCCCACAGATCAGTGGGCAACCTGAAGTCTTTTGAGTGAATGAAAGAAATGAAGAAGGCTTGCAGTAATACAAACAATGCATCTTATTCATGATTACATCATAGGGTACCAAAAGGAGTAAGCAGCCTATCTGTATTATTATAATCTGTCATTTGTTCACAGTAAACCTTACGTTAAGGCATAGTACCTGAACTTCCTTTGAATATTCCCTCTCCCAAAAATTCCTACCAAAACTGTCTCTAAGCCTTGGTTAGGACCCAAAGCTGGTCCTGATTTCTGTATGTGTGTAGAGATGTTGAGGATTCTTTRCCATTTCATATCTCCTCTCCACTCTTTGTCCCTTACTTGTACATAAACTCCAATTCTGTGATGTAATCATGAGTGCAACATTACTACAGTTTATGGTTGGAATTCTCTAATCTTCTATTTTACCTGTGTCTGCAGCATGTGAGTTACAAAAAATTCCTCTTCCTTTTATTCTTGCAAATGGAGTGACAGTGATCTCAGTGATTTCAGCCTCTTGCTATGCCTGTAAAAACAAAAACATTTAATTATGTTGAACTTTCACTACAGGTTAATGTATAATTTAAATGAAAAGTTCCCTACAGATAAAAAAATAGACACATTGTGCATTACAGCTGTGTTGGAGGCTTCATTCAAACATCTTCTGAAGCTAGTAGGTCGTTGGCAATATCTGCTGTAAACACAGTGTAGGGAAAACTTCATCTTCTATGCAAATACGGTAATCACACACAAACTGCAACCCTAATATGCTTTGAAAGTTCATAGGGTAAGAAGTTCTCCTCCAGAAGAGACTATATATGATCAAAAACAAGATTTGGAAATAATTTATCTGAAACTCTTCACGCCTGTCATGTAATAGCTGAAAAGGAACTTCCTGTCTTGCCCTCATATTACAGAAGGCTCTTCTGAGAAAGACAATCAGCCAGCTTCTCTCCAGCTTTAACAATCAAAACAAGAAGTTTGCTGTTCACATTTAATTAAACAGTACATTAAATGCTGAGAAACAATTTTCAGAAGGGGAAATTTCAGGTCATTATGCTGCAGCTTGCTGTTTAAGAGTCAGGATGTGAATATGGTTAACTTGATATCAACCACTGATAAGCTGGCACAGTTAATCACTGACAAAATAGCTGAAATGTTATTAAAATTATTATCATAATACTTAGGAGYCACAGTCATGCATTAGGAGTCCTTGATACTAGACACTGTAGAAACACAGAACAGAAAAATAGTACCCACTGTGAAAARCTTACAGTCTTTTTATTATATGAGATGACATAAGAATGCATATAAACAGACRGGGAAAACCACACACTGGTTTGTATAAAGCTCATAGTGGAATGCTGTGCAGAGATCTCCAAGCTTGCTGCTAAGTTCAAAACACATCTGTATGTTTTGAGAAAGGCTACGATCCTCCCAGCTGGGTGTTCCCACATATGTCCACAGAACCTGCATACAAAAACTGARTATCACATGTACAGTAAGGCAGCAACTTAATCACATGTATTCACTGCACATTCATTACACATTCATTGTGTGCATCTGCAGTGGATCCCATGTTCTCATTGGGAAATTGCTTCCATATGCCCAAAAATGTCAGATAAACCCAGCACTTCCAAAGAATGCATCCAAGATTTTGGCTGCAAAAGAAAATGACTTATCTAAGAACAAGCAATATAGTCTTGTTCACGTACTGTTGAACCCTAACAAATAAACTCTGTTGCTCCGCATATTAACAGAAAAGTAGAAAAATGTAAACGAGGTTATTCTGCTTCAAAACCTGTATTAGTCTGCTTTCATGCAGGTTGAATAACTGTATTCTGTCAGTAGAAGCCAAAAATCCCATAGGAGCTTGGAGTTCCCATGCCCTGCAAGAAAAGAGTACCCCACTTATATTTTGAAACTCAGCTGGAGCTGTTTCAATTCAATCAATTCAAAAACAGCCTGTGTTCCTTTGATACATGTGCTGAAATGCTAGCACGTGCCCTTGGCTACCACCATTAGGTGAATTAGGTCATGATGACTCACTCCTATTATTTCTTTTTCTAATATTTTTAAACATTTTTTTGCTTCTAAAATTTGTCCATTCCCTCCTTAAATTGCAATTTTGGGCCACCTGTTCTATAAATTTGTCCTGCAGTGGAATACAACTGAGTAATTAAAAATAAACCAAGTCCATGTGTAGTTCAAAAGCATAGCTACAATTCAAATGCTTAAGAATAGAAAGCGATAAAAGAGCAGAAGAAAAAAAAAGTAGAAAAATATAGGATGAAAAATGCAGCTGACAGGGAAAGCTGTAAATGAGTATAGAAGCAATTTAATTACCATATACAGCATACTTGTCAAATGCTACATTTCCCTGCTTTGATGTTTGATGCACAGAGGAAAGCTGTTTGCCGTTCCTTCTGCTTTTATTTAGTGATTCAGCAGATACACCGGATCCTCTGACCTGGACTTCTGCCAAACATCGCTCAGGGAATTTCACCAGTTGATTCCTAAGCTGAGCCCAATAACTTCCTGTTGAACTGGGGCATGTCCTTTAGGAAGGCATCTGGACTTGACTGGACCTCTAGGAAAGTTGTTTCAGTTATTTATTTCCCTTGATGTTAAAAAAAATGCACTCCATTTCCCATTTGAATTTGCCAACCATTRTTCTAAGTCACAGGTTTGTACCCTGATGACAGCCCATTTATCAGTTCAGCATCAGACAATTCATATGTGCCAATTCAGTTACCAGGAAGGAGACRGTTCTGTCTTTGCAAAGACTTTCTTTTAGATGGGACAAGAAAAATAACCTTTAATAAAATCTCTGTAACTAAAGAGTGCATCACAAACTACAGGGAGAAATGATACAGGGAGAGATCAGTAAAGCCCTAGAAGCTAGAGTGACAAGTTTAAATGTAAGCAGCCTGAAAGGCAGCTGCTGATGCTGAACTAGAGATACCTTTCGATGATTTTTTGAATGACTGAGCAGTCCTGTGTTGCACTGTGCAAATCTAAAATGGAAGGGATGACGTGCCCCCAAAATTGCCCATCTTCATCACTTAGACAAAAATACTGCAGCAAAAAGTTACCAAAATTACCCCCTAATCACAGCAAAAACAAGCTTTAAAGTTGATCACTGTTGTTAGTTATAACTCCAACCAAATGTTTGTTGCTACTTGCAAATATCCAACCACTGTATCACCAAAACCAGCTGCCCAGGGAACAGTGCTAGTTGCCAGGGAACTGCCTAACAAGGGGCTCGGCGYAGCACCACCGAGTGAAACGCAGCTGGCTGCAGCCAGCAACTGSATGATCTTTCCATAGGGTTACCTACTAATGGCAAATGGGCTTGGCTGAGATGTWTCATCTTGTTAAAGTTGGCTTCGCATAGCAAAAGGTTTTTTACCATAATGCAACCATGGGAAACAGTAATGTATCGATTCTGATGAATGCTGAAGAGGGAACAGAATGAGCCACTATCCAGGAAACAAAAAATCACTATTTTTGTCAGTAAAATTAAGTATGCAGAGGCACAATAATATTGACATGGAGGAAGTTTGCACCAGGACAGCAAAATATATAAATATTTTACATATATATATTATATATTTATACACACACACACATATATATATATACACACCTTCTCTCTAAATATACCCTCTAGGATCTCACCATCGGTGATTTGATTTTCCCAGTTCTCTGTTATCCTGCAAGGTGTATGCTTTACTAAAAGCCAACCCAAAATCCATGCATCCATCTATTTATTCACTTGCAAGCTCYCTATTATCCTTCTCTCCCTATTWCTCTATATACATATATATATATACACRCTAGCTTAATTGTAGTCAGCACAATAATTATTTCTTCTCTTGTCTGCATTTTCTGTCACACATTCCATTATGTGCTCTCCATCTGAATTTCATTTCAAGCCCACCTCCTTTTCAAATTACCACTGTTTTCTATTACAGGGAGAGAAATATCTGAAGCAAATAGAAGGCTAGTTTGTTTTTAGAATCATATTACAAGTTGACCAAATGTTAACCAGCACTTCCTAGTTAATCTCCAATTCTGACATTCTTAGTTTGAGAATGTCAATGTACATGTGAGATGAAACAACACTTCTTGGCTTCACATGTAAAGCAGACATAGAATAAGTGATTCTACAGCCAAAACAGWTTGCTTCTTATCCTTTTTATCAGGCATGAAATTAAAAATCACCAGAGCCATGTCTCAAGAACTAAGTTCAAGGTATCTTGAACACACCTAAGATCTAATCTATGAGAGACTGGCAGGTACGTAACTGAGCGCTGGAAGTGCTTGAATCATGTTCAAGCATATGAACTTGCAATACAAGTTAATGCTCATAAAGCCTGAACCTCAAGCTCATGTATTAAATCATGCACTTTTTTGAGTCTTGGTACATTCAGATTTTAGAATATAGCAGCTTACAATTTAAATCAAGAGGCACAGCTGGGATAAGGTAAGCATATGTAATGATATTACCAACTCCAAACATTGTGCCTACAGCAGGTCTGAAATGGGAATCCTCTCAAACCCTACTGAGCTCTGTGCATATAAGAACTTCATTACTAAAACCAGTCGGCAATTGTCCTATTACCATGGACTCTTTTTCAGAGCAATGCTGATGACTTTGTCAGAGACCCCAGTCCCCTTGTGCTGACCTTGTCCACCTAGCCTGGAATTGCACTCACTAATTGGAGAAACACAGATTACGACATTCGCATCCAGCACTCCAGCAACACCAATTGCACATACTGGGCTAGCAAGTCAAATCGAAAATCACCTGTAAATTTAGACATCACTTGCACTGATCTGTGCCACCAGTCTAATATGATAATATCCACTAGTAATGTGAGAAAGAATATTCAGCGGTGCTGAAAGTTTTARAAAGAAGGTACTACTTTGCCAGGCAGCAAAAGAGAGATTCAGTAAGGAATAACTGAAAGTGGGCCCATAAGATTCAAAGTGTACCTTTAWGTGGCCAGTAACATGGCCACTTAATTTTGAATCTGACACCCTTCTTCAACTGCAATTTCTRATTTTCAACATTGCTTGTCAACTCTTTAGTTGCTCTCACTATAGCTACAATATTCRCAGAAAGCCATTGCCATGGCATATTCAAGAGGCAAAGGAGGAAGTTCTAGTTAGATCTTCATTTTATAGGGTTCCTACAAAATAATTTCAKGCCCAAGGGCTTCAGGTTACTCTCAGATTGATTCCGTGCAGTTACATTCATGCACACCCAGACTCATTATCACTTTAACCACTGATGCTGTGATAATATTTACAGACTACATCAAAACTGAGCTCTACTGCAACAGTTATTATACAGATTTGTAAGCCGCTTGCCATGGCCCAAGGGACATTGAACCAGATTTCTGGATCTTTCAAGGTTTGCCCTTCTCTTGCATTACCCTGGTTTCACATTTCACTTTACATTGGCTGTTCCATCATTTTTCAAACCTTTCTGGTTATTCTGCCTGTCAAGAAAATGTGCATTAGCCTCCAACAGGAAAAGGCCATGTACCTGTAAGTGGAAAGCAATTAGGTTAATAATGAAAACAGTCAAGGTTTGTGTAGCTCTGTCAGAAAAATGAGAGATTTATTAATGGTACTTTGGTTGGGGAAGAGAAATGTTAACTCTTGTTTAGTTAACTTGTATACACCTTGTACACGTTTCGCTTTGTAAAAACTGGGGAATTAAACTGTATTATTGGACAGCTATTAAAAGGGCAAGTTTGCATTCAAAAAACCTTTGACCCATGAATCAATATTCATTAATCCCAACTAAACATTGATATAAATGGAGTGCAAGCTTTTCCTGTCGCAATGAGAAAGCACTTACACTTCATGAGCTGTGGAGGTTCAGATGGGTTTAGGGATGTGTGGGAGAGAGTATGAAAAAATTAGTTTACAAGCAGCAAAGGTGTCTGCTTGAATTTTGTGGATTTGTGTCATATAGGTCAGAAAATACTCTGGCTATGGACAAACTGAATATTTGAATATTCTGGAAGCATATCCTTGAACTAATTTCTTAGGCATTGATTTGTCACAGCCATTCTCAAACTATTTTGCCCCCATTCTTACCACATGGTAATTCCATGGCATATTATCTCCTCACTTAGCTTAGGTGTAGCTCTGTGCTAACAAAGTTATCCAGCTTCTAGCTCTGGAAGGCAGCCTTCATTCTTTATACTGCTGTAGTGACTCAAAGGCTCTGCAACATATTTTCTTTGCAAGAAAGTTCTCCAGCTAGCAAAGAGAGGAATGGACTTAYTGCCTGCCCTTTTCCTTTTTCCCTTTCAGGTCCTGGCACAAAGAGACTRCTAAGGCTTGTTAGAAATGGGGAGTAAAAGACTTAAGTGCACTCTTCGTTGTATTTTTTTTGCTACTGGAAGATCCAGTGGAAGTTACGGGCATTGGGAATGCAAGCCAGAGCAGTCCTGGAATCTTTCTGACTCTGCACAGGTCTCATAAGTATCTAGCTTTCTCAATAAAAAAACAGTGCAAATATGGCCTAGAGCCAGCTCTCCCTTTTTGTACTTTATTTCCTTTCTGACTTCATTCTTGCACTGGCATAAAGAAACAGGGCCATGTTGCTGAAGTATTTATTACAATCCATGACCACCTGAAATTAGAACTGACTCATAAATAAAGTGGCACAGGCAGATTTGCAGTAAGCATATCTGATTTACAGACTGCATCATTTTGTGCAGAAATAGCCTTGATTAGTAGCCATCTCCATTTAGTAGCTGCCTACTCACTGCACAGTTTATAATAGACATTGACTTCATTCATTAGACACTCTTGTTTAGTGCAGTATTTGCTCCTTTATCACATACCTTTAAGCAAAGCTGCAGGGGAAAGCAATTAAATGCAATCGAAACAGTGCCTCCTAAACAAAGATATACAGGATGTTCCCTCTGCTAACATAGCTGAAGGCCACGATTACAATTTATAACTAAACAAATGCCCATATGTATGACATTACAAGCTCTGAACCATGATGTGCAAGTAATGAAACCGTACAAGCCTTATTTATGCTGCGAAACAAGCTGTTACATTTATTGCAACTAGATAGGCCCTTATTCTGTTGCTCTGTGCAGGTGCAGCTCCCAGTGACTGAAATAGGCTTTGCAAATGTACCACAACGGCTGGCAGGGGCTGCTGACTTGGATAGGCACTTGGTTTTTAAGATTCCATCCTCACAAGAGGTATCAGTTTGCAATAAATGTTTAGAGCCAAACATGGCAAATTGTTCTGAAATCATTTTCCTAAAGAACATAGCCTTACAATATATGTTTTTAACCTTCCTTTGCTCCCTTGACCCTCTAGTAAAATGTGAAAGAAAATGTTCAGCCTCCTTTGTAAAGCACTTTGACTTCAAGGGATAGCATGTGCTAAGCACTGCAGTATTAATAAGCAATTGTATTACTATAAAATCATTGTCATGAATAACAAAAAAATTATTACTAGGAAAAAAGTGGGCTATAACTTTGAATTAGGTGTAGTATATCCTTGCAGCAGTACCTCCTGATTATACTTGCCAATAACTAAGGAAAGCTCCCTCAAGGGCTACCTCAGTTACCAGCTTAGAGAAAATGTAGAAAGATTTTCTTCTCCGTGCTGTTACCGTAAAATACATGAGTACAGATAAAGAGGAATAGTGTCAGTACTTTACAGTGCAATTGGCTTTTTCTTGGCTGCTTGGGAGTACAGACAGCTGCGCACTGGAACTGCCCTGAGGTTTCCGGGTGGCAGGTGGGCTTCCCTGTCCACTGGTTTGGGCTGTGCAAGTACAAACTTTATGCCGATTTTACAAGCCTTCAGCCAGAACCATCTACTTCCCCACAGTAGCTAAGAACATCATATTGTGTTACTGTCCTGCATGCCCTCTCATTATACCCTTCTTCGTCCTTTTTTCTATGCCTGGAACTTTAATAAGAATTAAAACTACTAATACTTTTCTGATGTTAACCTTAATTTCAGCTTCTGAAGAACACGTGTCAGGAAGAAGTAATACCATTGCATTTAGCAATCTAATTAATAAAAGAATATTAGAGTTACAGTAGTAATGAGTAAAAAAAACTATTTAAAGCTTTAGCAGTGTCAGAACTCCTGAATTTCAGTAAAAAAACATGCAATGCTAATGAAATATTACAATCCCTGGGGCCTGAGAACAAAATTTGAATTCTTCCCCATCCAATCACAGTTCTACTCTCAGCCTCACCATTTACTAACAATTTCTCTCCCAGTGTTAAGGCTATTTTCTAATTTTATTTCATCCATTTCTAGTGTAACAGTGAGGACATGTCGTTTGCTTCCATTCTGCATCTCTAAAGATATGGGTAAATTATCTGTGGCTGTAGAATTTCAGCTTATGACATTTAAATAAATCACTTCCCCCTCTAGAAGCAACAGTAAACAGAAGTCAAACTCTTACTAATCCACACCTCACATTCACCACAATTCCAAGACACAAGTATTTGATGCTGAATTCACACTGGATCGTAGAACTGGCATTCAGAGTCTGAATTTCCTTTACATAAAATAYATATTTTTAATCATTATGATGGTAAAGCTAAGCTTGAAAATAGATGGCAACAAAGCATGTATCACAGTTACCTGCCAGCATCTGTGCAGAGTCTAGAATAAGGCTCGAGAGGTGTGAGCTACTTTACTCTTCTCCATCCACACAGGTAGATCCCACAGTTCGGCAGCTGTACAATGTGGCAATTATCCAACATGTACAATACAGATTTTTTTTCTATGAGAATTATCCTGTTTCTGACATGATGTTCTGACTTCCTTATAGGCCTGGTTGTTATTCTGTTCAGCTTTCAATGTAGAAATTCAGGAAGAAAGGTTTGAAAAACTGAGGAACAATTGGGAGACAACAGAGTAGCCAGGGAGAGGGTTCATAAAGCAGCCTAGAAGTCACCACATATCTAAGAAAAAGGAGATTCTACATTGGATTGCTCAAAAAGCAGAAGTTCAGGGGCCAAATCATAAAGTTTATGCAAACTATTGCAGACAATCTCTCTCCAAAAATAATGATTGTAAAAAACAATTCTTGATATATGCCAATTAATATATTCAAATATGGGACCAGAGTTGCCCATGCTTTGGAAAGGGGAAGGAAGAGAATGGATAATACACCTTGCTAAGAAAATAATTTAAGACAGTATTAACATTCTGAATTTGTTGAAATCTAATTAGGACCACCTGCTGCAGAATTTGATTCCCTTTTCTCATGGAGCCTTCATTGAACTTAGTAGTTGCATATGAATGGATTAAAGGTTCAGATTACTTTATGCATTCATTTTAAGATTTTTTAAAATATAGGTGAACATACAGACATTGATTCAAAATGCCAAAATATAACCTATTACAAAGCCCTAGTGGTGGTAGTTGAAACTGGTGCAAAGTGTGTTTTCAAAGATTTTTCTGTATCCTATATTTCTTTGGATTAAGTGTGACAAAAATATGTACTTGGCACAAGAGTAAACTAACAAAAAAAAATAAGATTTCCCAAAATACTTCCCATGAAAGCTCAGATAGTTCCAGAGCAGAGAAAGAAGTATTTTATATACATTCCATCCAGAGTCCTTTCAGTAGCAAATATCCCATTGATAGTAATGGAAGCAAGCTTGGATCCTGAATTATACAGAACATTTGCATTCTTCATGTTGGTAATTGCACAGAGTTCATCTGTTTGGCTAAATGCCAACTAGTAGCCATGAGAACGCAGTGACCAAAAGGAACTGATGCCAGGGAAGACTGGCAGAGTTGTGCAAGATTAGCATTATTGTGATACACAGCCAGCAAAACTGGCAACTATTTCAGACTCCTTCGCCTTCCCCTAAAGGGAATGAAATCTTCTTAAATACTTAGGAAGGGAAAACAGGCTGGTAAGCCAAGCCGCTTGGATAAAAGATCTCTGGAACAAAATTTTTAGCTACGTAAAACAGCTATTATGCAGCAAAGTCAACATGTATTGAGGCAATCACCACCCAAAGGGATAATGTTTTTTAAAGTATGCAGGAATGAAAGGTCCATAAACAACTTCATGTGCACCACATGTAGTAACATTACTCTGCTGGCGGAGCTGGATTCATGTCCATATAATTCATCGATCGAAAATGTGAGTAATTCTCTGCCCTCTATTGGAAGAGTTATATTTTCACAGAGTTTTAACTTCTCTAAATATCTCAGACATTTGGTGAGATTTCCAGRACAATATTTTCCTCAAAATTGTTCAGCATTTTACCTATGTATGATCCAGGAATTAATTCTCCTAAGCAGCTTTATCATCATTGGTGCCATGACCTGGTGCCAATCAAATTAAATCTACAGCCCTTTTTAACTTAATCCAACATAAAACCTACCCATCCCAACATGGATTCATAGATCATTTTAACACATACATTTTACCTTAGTAAAATTAGTAGTATTAATACAAATTAAATAAGTGAGAACCCTACCATTTTTGTTATGCAGAATAATAATAAAGTACTTWAAGTCAGTGAGCATTAAAACTTCACAGATTTTTTTTTAATACTAAATCTAATACAGGTAGATAAAGGTAGAGACTTTGTTCATGGAAAAACAAAATATTTATTTCTTTGTTTCATTTTAAATAATTTTTTATTCCTACCTGCTTAAATACGTATGTATAGAATGGTTTGAAAAATATCACATTCTTAAACCCCTCCTGAAAATCTTGAAAAACAGACATAAACTTCAGTTCCCTAATCTAATTATATACTTATATGTGTCCACCCAGTCACCATCTTTTCTGACAGAGAATAGCGTACAATCTGCTACTGTTATGGAGACCTCCAGGGGAGTGCTGTATCTCTGTATCTTAAGGAACATCAATGTGTGATGAGAAGTTTCTATTTTGTCCTGTTTTAATACCTACTCAATTCATAGATTGTTGAGTTCATTTTTAGCTTTATTCATCTTCCCATAAGAAGCTGTATGTCACTTTCCAGGTGCCTCTGCATCACAGGCAAACTATTTTTATCTGGATATTCTTTCTTTTTCATTTTAAGGGACAACCATGCCTTCTTCAGCTGACCTTACAATTATCACAATTGACCTTTCCTTCTTCAAAAGATCAGCTGAGGGCCACCTCTTGCTTTAATGCCACCAAGAACAATAACAGCCAGCAGCCACATGGAAAGACTGAAGCTTCTTTATAGCACAGAATGACATCTTCAGCCACTTTATACTTCAGTAAGCACAAGGAACAATGCGGTAAATTACCATTTATCCTAAATAAAAATCCAGCTGTATCCAAAAAGTAAGACTTCAAAAAGTTTATGCTGCTGGAGAAGTTTCAAGTGTTATTTTGTTTTATCTTGCAAAAAGTTTAAAACTGGGCACTAAATTTTATTCAAAATCCATTTTCATTTCATGTTAATTTTTAAAATAGGTAATGGATTTATTTTAATAGGTTTTCAGGTAAATTATCACACCCTAAGATTTGCTGTATTTTTTAATTTAAGAAAGAAGCTGAATTCTTCATTTAAACAGGAAGTGTGGACTCATAACTATAAAATCACAACTAGTACTTTCAAAAACCTGTATGAWCAGATTTACTGGTGTGGAAAAAAACATACTATTATGCCAAAAATAAGAGGACCAAAAAATTGTTACATACTTGAAACAGCTTTCTGCATAAGCTACAGCATCCTTGTAAGTCCGAGGTGGAACAAGAGCAGCCCTTTATGGTAAAGCTTTTGCTGGAAGAAAGGAGGATTGAGAAGTATGGTTTTTTAAAACAAAAAGGCAAATGTAAATGTCTAATAAGTGATTCAGAGCAAGTATGTGATAAGAAAGAGGATTTCCTTCTAAAGTACCATCCAAAATATTATCTGTGTTTATATTACAGATAGATAYGTCTCAGCAAAAAATGGAGCATTTGATTAGATGATTAGAAAACATTCATCTGACAGATTAATTATTTTGGAAGCAACAGAAGTAATGAATTAATATATAAAGCTCTCTGCCTCTGTGCTTCTAAGTCACATTAAGTGACTTCCATTTCCCTGAAAAGATTCAGTCTTACTGAAAGCTCTTTATGTACTTATAAATGTGTCAACAAGAGACAGGGAGGTAAGAGTTTCAAAGAGGTATTACTGCAATGTGTATTTGATAATGAAAATTGCTGGTTAAATTAGTCAGAGAAAAAGTATACAGGTCTAATGGGCTTAGTCTACCATTCTAAAGAGCACACATTTCCAGCTGTAGCAAAGACATGATGGATACCACAAACAAGGAAGTACACTATCACAGTTAGCAAGAGTAGAGATGAATTTACGTGTTTGCTAGTGAGATTGTTACAAATAATTTTGTCATGAGTAGGAACTCTTCTCTGACAAATCAATCTTGATTACAACAAACACTCAGTACTTGTCAAAAAAAATAGTGTTTAGTCTAGATTATTGCAGTTTTTCCACTTCAGGAATCCTATACAGAATATTCATAGTGGGTCGCTGATCACTTAAATCACAAACTAATGTTACTGTTCTGATCCCTAACTGGAGTATTGAAACTAGACAGTGATAAAAGCAAACAAACCTGTCCACTATTAATACCTGGGTACTTTAAATTGGTACTGAAATTAATTAAATTTTAAGATTTGCAATTAACATGGGGATTCACAAGCTTTTGGGAGCTGTTCAGAGAGCACATGCCAGGAATTTTATGTCCCTGGWATTAATATAAATCAAACTCAAAGCTTACACTTACAAAAATAATTTCAAATTAATCTTGTTAATATTTGATCAGCCATTCTAGCTACACAGCTGCAACTCAATGCTATGTATAACACTGTGGCGCAGAGCTGCCTAAAAATGATKATCAAAATCTCTAGGATTTGAAAACGCAGAACAGTGGGGAAGCCATTTGACTCATATATACACCCARATTATATGACTGGTGGTTTATAGGGAATGATGCAAGTGTCAGAAATGTGTTATACGTCACCATGATATGTTACTTAATATACGTATCACTTTTTYTACCTCACAGTTCATTGTTTAAGAATAGGAAAAAACCTAGTACAATGGAGTAAAATGTTAATGTTGTTAATGTGACTATACTCTTCTCAAACTTAATGATGAATTACATACAGTTCATTCTCTGAGAAAAAATGATAAAATATGTGAATATTTTACTGTCATGCATATGTTTCCATTTGGAAAAACACACAGAAGGAATTGTGTAAAGCAGTAGAGGGCTCAGGGACAGGGTTTCTTTAAGTAAAAATACTCCATACTTTCATGGAAAATTATCTCACATTTTAGAGTTCTATATTAATATAAAATCATGAAAAAATGCGAAACTTTACTGGTATGTTAATGAACTTCATCTTCCAAATAGGTGTCAGATTTATATTTCTTCCTATGAAATGCAACAAGTTCTTTCAGATTCCTTCTGAGGTGAAAAGAATTAATGTTCATTTCTGGAAGTGTGAGAAATTACGGTTTATCTGTAAATATAATATCTTTAGAGATTCTAGTGTGAAATTAATACATCACCACTACATAAAATGTATAATTCATGAACTGATACCTAGTCAGACGTAGCAGCCATGAAAACAGAGGCATCTGCAAATCATCAGCATATATCTGGAAAACAAGTGATGTCAACAATCTCATAAAAGTGGAATATGGATTWAAAAAAGTAGAAACTTTTAACTGCATCTTTCAGTCACCTTTGCAGTGGAAGATTTTTAAATTGAACTAATACTTAAAAAATAAGCTGTTATAATTTTCTGAAGACAGATGACAAAATCATTATAATATATAAATAGGAAGCAAATGAGCTGTAACAGACTCTAGAAAACAAACAGTTATGTATCATGAATATAATTATAACATTATCTCTTGGAAAAAAAGGAAGACAAGGGCTAAAGTTCTGCAGAAAACACTGAAAAAACAGGCACAGCAAAAGCTAGGAATATACTAGAAACATAAAAACTAAGAAATATATAAAAAAGAAAAGTAAGGCAAAGAAAGTCTGTGGTAACACAAACAAGATTAAGCAAGCAAGATTTGAGTGTTTTCAAACAGAGAAGGGTGAAATGCCTTTTTTGTACATTGCATGAGAACCTATAGTGGCAATCATGGAAACCCTTGAACTGCCAAAGCATAACAAGAGTACAGTGAAAGCAAAAATGAATATACACTGGAAGTATGTTTCCTGCACAAGAAAGACAGTCACTTATTCCATAGGTATCAGTAGGGGCATAKATTGAAACAATGATATGGCCTTTAAGTGTTGCTGAGGGCAGGATTTGGGAAATCTATACTGAGCAAATTGGAAGCCAGTGACAGTACAGGCAGTAAAATGAGGGGAGCATTTCAGTCTTGCTGCCTTAGATCCTTAGCTTCTTTCTGTAACTGCTGATGCATATTTTCTTTAGTGTCATGCATGATGAGGATTATTGTATTGTGGGCACCTGCCAGCTAGGAATTTGACTAAGACTCAAATTCCACATTCTAAACATACGCATTTGAATCAGCTACATGCATTTGCCATATGCCATTGCAAGAATATCAGAAGTTTCCTCCAATTATCCATTATTTTAATTACTGTTTTGTGCCAGAAATACTTAATTATGTATTCTGAAGAATTAGTTAAAAAAAAGAAATTTTAAACAGAAAAGAACCTTGATTATATGTACTAGTGGCTGCTGATGTTAAGAAATGCTACTGTTTTAGACAAAGTATCAAAAAATAAGATCCTTGGTGAATTCCACTGGTTAAGACTGCTTTTCAATTCTTCCTCATACTGAGTAGAAACTTTCTTTGGAAGCTGACATCTTGAAATCAGTATTACAACTTCTCTTTCTTTAGTTTTACAGAACTTCATCACAGATATTCAAATATTTGTTCTGGCAGAATATTCAACTTCTCCATCTTTAATTCATTTCCTTTCACCTCCTCTAAGTTTTTCTAATGATGCATTTAGCTTTATAGAATGCTCTTAATCCTCAAAGTATTGTTAAGGTCTCCTATATCCAAGACAGGAAGACTCCAGGAGAAATAACAACCTCAGGATCACATAGGAAGAAGCATTTGCATGGCAAGTGCTTTGCTCTGACAATAAGACTGAATGATAGGCATCAACAACTCTAAGAGCTGGCTTTCTTCTGAGAAGATGCACAAGCTCCATGTGAAGGTGACTGAGCCCATGGAACTTACAACATGCACCACAGAAGCAAACAAAATAGCATATGTGTTTGTGGACTAGTTTAACTGCCAGTAACTTAAGCAATGTAAAGCCAGGAACCACGAATACACTTTCCTATTAAAAAAAAAAAAAAAAAAAAAAAAGCCAGTATCGGTGCAACATATCTACTTGGAAAAGAAACTGGAGTGGATTTGAGAGAGAATGTGTAATAGGTGCTGAGTGCTAGCTGTAATGGATATCAGAGCCACAGACTGAAAATGAAGGAATAAAAATGCCGGTCATGGCTGTAGTGCCAGTGTATAGAGATCACAGCAGGAGAAGCAGAAAAAGCCAATGCAAAATGCCTTTTGTTTTTGTAGCTCTACACAGAGATCTCTTTCATGCTCCAGCTCAGTGCCAATGGCCCTGTATATCCATTCAAAATATGGTGTGAAACGCAACTCACTTTGCTGACTGGCCCTCAGAGTATTCCCACAAAATGTTCCTACTCATCCTTAGAGGAAAATGCTGACACAATTAACAGTGTCTTGCACAAAAGCCACAGGAGAGGTAGAGACCTCATTYTCCTCTCAGTCATCTAGGGCTTTATCCAGAAAAACCCTTCTCATGCCCAGTGAGCCAGACCCTGCTTTGCATGCCAGCTGCTATCTAATATTCTAATGGCTTTAAGCAGCCCTAAAGCCTGTTAGTCAGTCACTGGCAAACAGCCTTCCTTGCAGATTTTACATTATCCCAGGGAAAGGGACATTTCCAGTGCATCCTGTAACCACTATAGTCCTGAGCTCTCAGAGCAGCCTCTGTGGCCACTGGCAGGCAAATTACAGTAGGTTAGCTTTCACCAGGAATTGCAGCAGAAGTTAGACGGCTTCAGGACAGCTGTGGCATGAAAGACAGCCTTTATGCCACCTCCACATGCAGCCATAAATGAGGATCTGGCTCTCTACAGGGGATTGAATCACAAAACGAGTGTTTTAAAAGGATACAGGAGCAAAGAAGCAGTTTGTACTGGCTTGTCCTTTCTCTCCACTGTGATATCTGCACATTGACATGCTAGCCTCGACAGATGCAAAACAATTTTTGTTCCTTCATTCTCATTCTGCAGTGATGGTACATATGACAACAAACACTGTACATGTATTAATCAGTTATTCTCAAGTATCTCAACTCCACCTCTGAGCAGAGGTCCCACAAACTCATCACTGGATGGGGCAAGATCTTTGCAAAGAACGTTCAGTTTAGTTACCTTCACTTAAATTATATAAAGAACTAGCAGTAGAAGCTATATGTAAGGTTTGAGGGATAAGCAGGAGTTGGTTCCTTTAGGTAAAAATTGTTCATTATCAGGCATCCTTAAAATCTTTAATAAAAGGTTTAATAAACCATTATATATGGTTTAATGTTTTCCCCATTTTTTTAGTTATCCAAGCTCAGGTCTTTTAAGCCCAAGAAAGCAAAAGACAAATACACAAGAAATTGAACTGATATATGGCTTTGCTCTTAAATAAAAAGAACGATAGGATCTCTTAGAGTTCAGTCTGCTGCTGGTTACGGCCACTGTGTCATAATAATCTCTTTACTTAGTCTCACCTTAAAGGTGGTTAAAATTCTTTTTGCCCTCGCATCTCTMACTGGAAAGCTGTTCCAAAATTTCACTTCGCTGACAATTAAAAATGTCCTTCTAGTTTCCAAATTTAATTGTATTCATGATTTCTTTATACTCACTTGTTCTCTTGCCAATGTTGCTCTTTAGCTTCAGTACTTATCATTTCCGATACATGAGCTTGCACCTTATTAGTCTGCAAATGTATGACCTTGCACCATGTACCAGTGAATTTCATTACATTTTGATTACTTCAGACCCCCAGTTCATACAACACTTCCTTTCTGACAGGCTATTCCTACTCAGAGTTTTGTCATTCTACAGCACACTTTTCCTTTTTGGGAGAATGATATTTAAAGAAAATCTAGTTGGTTCCAAGACTAGTCCTTAAAAATTGTGCTGTAGCTTCCCCCTTCAACTAAAACTTTCCCGCATCTCCTGTAGTTCTCAGGCCTGATCTTTCTGATCAGCATTATCTCTAATTTTCCAAAGAGATGCCAAATCACATACATTAACTACAGTCCAGCTAGAGAATGCAATTGCATTTTGTTATACAGAAAATGAGTTATCTTATCAAAAATGTTCCTGTGGATTTATCCCAAATGTATTCCATCAAATTAATGCTGAGCAGTGGCCAAAAAGACAAGWTGGTCAGAAAGACTGTTCACAAAAATGCCAGGTGCCATATTTTTTTATCCATCTCCATGGCTGCCAATCCAAATTTCTACTAGTCTCAAATTTGACATCCATGCCAATGTTTACCACTGTAGAGGTAAACCAAATTCTGTCATCACTTAGAGCTTAGAAATCTTATTTATCTCAGTAGCCACCCAGGGAGAGAGAATCTCCCTATCTTCAGATTCATGTTGTATCAACATGTGGCATATTCTCTAGTAGTTAGAAAATGAGATGTTTTGTAGTAAGCTCCAGAAAGAACAAGTTCGGTCAGGGGAAGAAGTACATAAATGTACCTCTCCACACACTACTTTCTGTGAGGATAGCTGTTCTTCCATAGGTAACCTACAGCACTTAGCTCACTAATTTAAAGTGAACCTTACAGTAATTCATGTTATGCTGCTTTTTCCTATAACAGGAAGCAATTAAAGTCATACAGTATTTGTACTTTACAAGTGTACAATGTATTTATGTCGCACTGCTTACTACTAGTAAGTCTCTGTAAAGAAAACATTTGTAAAAGGTATGTCACATTTATTTCAGTATGTTTGGTTTTGTTCTTGCTTTCCTCATGACAAAACGATTTGTCAGCTTTCTCTTAGAAACATGTAGAAACATTTGTTTTAATATATTTAAAACAGATAATAAGAAATTACCTAAAACATGTGGAAATGCTCTGTCCCTTCCCCTCTGCTTACAGCAGAACACAGAGCTGACTGTATCTTAAAAAAAGAACAGAAAATTTAATCCTCTACATGCTGGGGTTTGGGATAATCAACTACCCAGTCACAACACAATAAATATCAATTAATATTTCAGGCCAAAGATACAAACAAAAGGCCATATTCAGTCAACTTCCCGAATATACTGTGCTACATATCAGTGTTAAGACTTCAGGTCAAATATTCTCTACCAAATACCAAATCTTTCTCTCAAAATCTGTGATGCTTTTTTTAAGCCATATTTCCTAAGGAATGTCTTGAAGATACTAAGTTCCTACATGTTTTGTGAAAATAAACAGCAGGGTGGACAACAGATGTTACTGATGTTGGCATTAGTGAAAGTTGGGAAGAGTTAAGCCATTGTCCATTTTCTGGGCAGCAGCCAGGCTGATATGCACTTACTGGCTGTCCGCTCAGCACATCTACTGCTTTGGGCAGACCTCAGCACATACTCTTGTCTGCCTGCCAAGCAGAAAAAGCACAGAGAGGACTAGGGATGTCTTGAACCTTTGCAGGGAAAAGAAGAGCTTTAGGAAAATAGTTGACAGTACAGGGTAAATGGCWAGAAACTTGGGAATGTTAGAGTATTATAGGAGGAGAGAAAAAGGGTGTTGTTCTTTTAAGGGTCTCATAAGAGACAGAAAGTTGCTATTATGAGACTAGAGAAGTGYAAGGAACTTAAGACTCAAATCTGTAGGAAACTTGTCTTTGCCAAGTCACTGAAAAATTGTTCACTGAAAATTTTGATATAGCCAATATGGAGAATGCTGCATAGCATCCAGTYCCTCAGCCACAGAGGAAGTCAGCAAAAATTGCAGATGCCCATCCTTTCTCAAAATTTGTGCTTGAATTTGCACATTTATCTGTACTCCAAATGCAGTTTTACGTGAAAGTACTTGTATTTCTGCAAAATCCATCATTAATTTAAAAAGATTAAATTAAGATCAGTCACAATACTGTAAGAAAATTTAAACCCTAACAACACAAACATAAATAAATGAAAAAACAGACTCAAAACTCAAGAAAATCTGTCAATTTGGATGAGCTATGTGAAACTGTATATTGACTCCTTTTTCTACCTTGTCAGTAAAAATAAAATAATTAGAAACAATGCAAAATAACCAGTAAATAGAATAAAGAAAAGCTTTGTTTAGCCTGCCTCAGCACAACAGARCATAGTGCTGTCGAACAGAATAGACCAATTCGACCCATTACAATCAGTATMTTGCCTTCTAATAACAGATGCTACTTCAAAAGAAATACACTATAGAATTCTCCTCAATTGTTCAATCTGGGTGACTAAAAAATTGAAGAAACTCCTCTTTGACTCCAGATATCTGCCCATTTATACCTTGAAGCATGATGCTTCTTGAGGTATTACAAATGTTATCATTTATAAGTCACTAAAACTTTTTAGGCATGATAAACTATCTTTCTTAAAGTTGTCTCACCAATAGCAAATTTCAATGGATAAAAATTCAGTGTAAAAATACATATCATCATCCAATAGATAAAGGTCATCAGTTCATTTCGGAGGTGAAATCCTCTGCAATAGCATGGCAGAGAAATCCTCTGAGGCTAGCATGGAGATGTTTCATTCCAGACTGAGAACACTATCATACAATTTACAATAGATAATGTGTTGAGTGCATAATATAAAAATATGAAAAATGTTTTCTTAAGAAATCCTTGGCAACTTAATTGTATTATAAAAATCAATAGTTTATCATTTAATGGCTTTACTGGACAGAGAAAAGTGGCTATGCTCTTAAAAGTTCCCACTAGTCACTCAGAGCATGGGGTTTTTTTAATCAGTTTCAAAACTGAATCGGAAGCATGAAGGAACAGAAGTCGTTAGCACAAATACTACATAGAGCTATAAAGCTGATAGGTATTCTTTCAGTTAAAGAAGTTTATTGCCCATTTTCAACTGTTCTCACATTTATTTCATCTGTAAACAGATACCACTTGCCCCATAATAAACCAAACAAAACATAAAAGAGGAACAAATCAGTATTCTTTTCAGCTCCCTCTGTACTGGATATCTTTCTACATCCAAGAATACTGGCTAACTAGTTAAGCATCCTCACTAAATACATTTATATGCATTTAAGGATTTAAATGTTTGCTCTGAACAGAAATTTGGCCAGCTGATCACATAGGTTGATTCGCATAAAACCTGAAAAACCTAAGTAGTAAATAGTCCAGTCAAGTAYTACTGAACACTCAGTGCTTTCTGAAGGCTGCAGAGCATTTATTTCACACAAACCCTTCAGGTACAGAATTACTCAATGATAGTGGGATAGTAGGGTCTTTGCTTTATCTTAGCAATGTCCAGTGTAGTATACAGAAAAAAATTTATCAAGAATAAATGCCTCCATAGCTTTCCCACCTCTACTGCAGCTGCATCCAGCCCTTAACYGTTCCCACAACTGTGGTCCTTTCTGGAATCCTATTCTGAGCTTCATCAACAAGACTGCATAGTGGTGAGGGGAAACTTGATGAAAATCTAATTTTGAAAGTATACACCATGGAAACCGGCCCAAACAGAATCTTTTCATAGCTATTCCCAATCCTTAAGTGGGGAACCTACAGAACCTCTGCTGAGTACTGGTARGGGCTTAAGAAAATAGGCTGTGCACAGATTCCCAATTTTAACATACTTACCCAAGCAAACGATCTTCTCTATTAAAGGAGTTATTCCACCCTTTTGAAAGGAAAACATTAAGCTGATGGAGAAATTTTATGCATATATATATACACACACATATATATGCATATCTCTGAGAAAAGTTCAGAGAGACAAAGTAACAAATGATTGCACTATTTTATTTGAACAGTATTTGTATTAGAAGACCAATGTACAAATAAAAATGAAATAAAATTAAGTGTTCACAGCTGAAGGAAGAAGCATTCTGCATGAAAATTTTCAAAGATCCAAAAACAGTGGCAGATGCAATGGTGACCACACAGTTAAATTACCCTGCATGAGGTAATGTTGGCAAATACRTTCATTGAAAGGTCACAGTTGAGGAGGAATGCTCAAGGGAAATGAAGATAGGCCTGGCACTGGGGCAAATATGCCTCAGCTCCATGGCAGCTGTTACCAGGAGAAGGCTAAGTAGGCAGCAGTGGCACACCCCGTCTCCCCTTCCTGTAAATCAGGAACGGCAAGAGGAGCTACAGAAAACATCATTAGATAACAGGGTGTCTTCTTAGTTTAATTAGTATTTATTATTTGTATTGCTCCCAAAAGATGCACCGCATTTTATAGAATACAATACGACCTACAGGAACGAGAGATTCCAAACTAGATGAACTGACAGTCTAAAAAGACACAAGCCAAAACAATTCAGAACAATAGAATACAGAACAGAGTGGCAAATGGTCATTAGAGCTGAAATGGAGCTYTACACAAGAGGGTAAGGAAGCCACCTGGCAGGCTGCTCTGCATGTGAGTGATGCTATGCAATAAGGCAAAGTCAGGAATGGATGAGGGAAATTACAGTAATATTCTTATGGATATAAAGACAGGCTATGTCAGTGGGGGTCCTTTAAAAATGGCTGCTTTTAATATCACACATCAAATATCTACTGCACATTGAATACTCTTCCAAATTAAATCAATTCAGTTCTCAGCATGATGTTACTAACATGACTGTATTTTAATTTAAAAGACAGGAGACCTAACCACATCTTGTGCTTACGGTATACATGCAAAGGAAGGCAGGTCTGTATGTCCTAATTTCTTATTGCAAGATATACGATTTTTTTTTGTCACTGAAAAACATTGTAGACAGTATAGGTTTAGGTTTAGAGTATAGTAGGGCTGTACTAGAAGGTAAAGGGATATGAATGCTCACAATTTTCCCTCAATTAATAGCCAAGCATTTGCTGAACACTCATCACACCTTTCCAGGGCTTTATTAAACGTATTTAGTGTGTGTGTGTGTATATATATACACATATATATATATATATATATATAAAAAATATATATATAAAAAATATATAAATACGTATTTAGTAATTATAACCCAGCTCAGGTATTAACAACAACCAGGCTAAAGATACAGCCCAAAAGAACTCAACACAAAATTTCAGTAAAGTCAGACCTTGGAAGTACAATAGGCCCATGCCATAGAGGGGGATGAATTTAATTACACAGAGTTACTTGCTTATTTTACATTCATTACCTGGCATTTTCAAGTCCTACTCATTAAAATAAATGATATGTGCTTTTCCTGTACAAACTGTAAGAAACTAGGTAAATATTTTTGCCTCATAGTACTTCTTAAAACTTACTGTTTTCTGTGGCAGCTACCAAAAGGGACTTGTGCRGACCAGTTTTGCCCTGAGCAGGCAGGTAGCTGCTTCCCCATGTAATACTCACAGTTCGCTGCTTCACGTACCTTTGTAACTTCGGGATTTTCGGCCTGAACCTCAGTTTCTAAATGGAATTTCTTAGCTTCTCAGGCCTTAGCATAATTCCTGTCACAAAGATTCAGGCTTTTTATAGAGAGTTATGTGAAACGAATTTCAAGATCTTTTCAGGTTAAACTACATAAACCATATAGTTTCTGTTGTCTACAGAACTCCCCAACAGTTTAACCTTTCTCTTCCTATCATCATCTCTCTTTTGTCCTTTGCTATTAGCTGTTTTTATTTAATAACCTGTAGCTCAGTTTTAGTATTATTTTTTCCTTATCTTCAGTACCCAAGAACTCTAATCAGTGTAATCCAGTGTATGATAAAACTACACTGRATGCAATTTCTTCAGAAATTCCAAGGTACAACGAGAAAGCTATATAACTCTTACAATTGATTTAACTCATTCCCTTCCTTAGCAAAATCCAACAGTACCTTTCAGAAGCAAAGAAAAGATGAACAGGGCGAAGGTGGGCCGGGACACCGCAAGCCCCACTGATGCTGCAGCACTTTCAACTCACATTTCATCACGCTGTGATGGGTTACAGAGTTCTTAATAATTGTTCTTTGGAGAAGTGTTAAAACATATTTCAAGAATGAAAAAAAATATTCAATTATTTTTCTGTGAAAAGACTACAGAGTTTCAGGAGAAAAATGCTGTGATCAAAAGAGCAGTCACTTAAAAGATCTCTGACTTAAAATCTTATTCTAAGAACTTGGAGCAAATTTGTTAACCATGACCTTCTTCTCACTGCTTCACAAGTTTTTGCAGCCATCAAGAGATGCTCACTTAAACGCAACAGCRATGTTAAACTAAGGGGGCTGTTCTTCTCATTTTCTCTTCTTAAGAGAAAAATGCCACATCTGCAGGTCCATCCTAGTCCCTTAAAATCCAGTGACTTTGCTGTGGCCTGTCCGACTCGTAGCTTCCTACACCCTTCTYAAGAAACACTTCACGAGTGGAAGCCTTAAAGAGTAGAGGGCAAATGCACTGTGGGGGCATCCAAGCCCCTCCAGGCTCGGTGGGTGCTTCCAGCCGAGCGGGGGAGGCCGGGCTGGGCCTCGCCTCACCACRGCGGGCAGCAGCTACCGACAGCGGCGCCTGGGGTGTGGGGCCAAGGGCGCGGTTACGCGCGGGTAACGGCTACCCGCCATTATCAACCCCTCAGCGCGCCGCGCGCCGCCATTTTAAAGGTGCCCCGTTTCCATTCCCTCCCCCCGCACCCCCCCCGTCGCCTCGCCCAGGCCCGCCCCCTCCGCAGGTGAGGCCTCGTCCCTAGCCGCTCTCATCCACGGGAGACCCGGTGGCGGCGGCTTCCCGGGCTGAGCGCTCCTGGCGTGCCGTGGCGAGCGGCGGGGACGTGCCGGAGGGGAGCCCCGCGGTGGGCCGCGGCGACCGGGCCAGCCCCGGGGTCGGGAGCGGGCGGCGCGGGGCGGGGGGAAGCGGCCTTGCCGGCGGGGCGCAGGGAAATGCGTCTGAGGGCAGCCCCCCGCCGCTGCCGCCGCTGAGGAAATCACGGAGCCTGCCTTAAAGCGCTGTATGCTTGACTCTTCCTACAAGTGAAACGCTTGGTGTTAATCATTTATTTTCTTCTCAGCTCAGGCGAGCTGTACGTAAAGGCTACTGTTGCTGCTTTTGGCATAGGAACGCCAGTTGTCTTGGTGTAGTTTATTAATGGTTTTTCTGTCCATTTATTATGTTAACTTGTATTTTGAGAAAATATATAGCAGTGTTACAAACCCAGCTTTAAATATTCAATATGTGGAATTCATTTGTCTAGAAGATACTAAAACCCTTCATCAGTGATGAACTGCCTTCTCTGGTGTATCCCAGCCTACCATAAATCAACACTGGCTTCGGGCCCATGATGGTGAGTTATATGTATTAACAGTCTTGGGTCTAAGCCTACGTTCCCTGCCAAAAATAGTGTATTTGTGTCATTTTTCAACACAAATTAGTAGTTGGTGCAGATTCATTTTATTTTGTTTCACTCATCCATCTCTGGAATAGGATATCTTAAATACACGTCTTTAATGCTGGGAAGTTGATCAGGAAAATGTACTTTGTACTGGTTCTTAACCCCTTTTAAGGCAAGGGAACTGCTTGCCTGTATTTGAGCTTTCAGGACTACGTGAGTCTGTCCATCCCTCCCTTCCTGGGGGCTCAGCATTAAGTAAGTTAATAAGTAATTTAAAGAAGCCTGAAGTTCTGCTTATATTCACTGTATGTAAAATACTCTTTTGCTTGTAACTTATTAGGGCCCAGTTGTTAGAATTTTGGGGATGTGCACACAAGATACCATTGAAATATGCCATATCTCAATGTGAAATATTCTAGTTGGGGTGGGGGGTGAGATAYGTGAGAGAAGATGTCGTAGGATGGAGATTTTTTTTTCAGGGTCCTAAGTGGTTTGTGAGAATGGTAGGGCCCTTTGGACCACTGCTATTACTTCATTTTCTGTGTGGGAAACGTTGTGAAACTAATGATCAAAAGTCAGGATGCAAATCAAGAACTTCACAAGGTAAATCCTGATAGGAATCTATGTTTCCACAGATAAATATAACTTTTGTCACTTAACTTCATAAACTACACTTGATGGTTTGTAATTGACTGACACTTTAAACCTAAATTTCCAGTTAGGCAGACATACTGCTCTAAAGTACAACATGGTTTAGGGCATTAAAAATAAGTTTGATCTCTGAATGAAAAAGGAGAGAACTGCTACTTTACAGCATTCTATAAAGATGTCATAAAGTATCTGCTTATTTGAAAAATATTTTAAAAAGTAGAGGACTTATATTTCAAGGTGCTGTTGATTTTTTTTTGTTTGTTTGATTTTTTTTTTTGTTTATTTGGTGGGGTTTTTTTGTTTTTTTGTTTCCTGAAGTATTCGCTCTGAATTTTAAGCACTCTTGATTTTTAGAATTTTCAGAGAGGACAGGAGGAAGTAAATGAAAAGGGAGTGMTATTGCAAATAGCAATTTTCCAGGCCATTCCCTCTTCTGTTTTTTAAGCATATGTTACTATATCCAAAGACTATGATATTTAATGCATACTGAAAGTATCTCTTAATATTGTCACAGTAGTTATGCTATATGCCACTACACTGCAATATATGTCGTTCAGGGCCTCTAGCATCTACTAACCCTAATATCAAAGGCACTCAAGTCTTTGTTTGTAGTAACTTAACAGAAGTTGGGAAATTACAAGTAAGCAATATGCGAACAAAATATATTACAGTATAACTTGCAATATTTTTTGCCTTTATGAAAGACAAGCTGTCATTTCATTGACATGTTTACAGTAATAAGCTTTTATAGTATGAATGAGTCATCCTGCAAGCACGTAATGCCTACAAACTTTGGATCTTTTTCAGTTTTCACTGAAATTGGAAGAAACAATCTCATTATTTAATCCATAACTATGAGAATCCTGAGTTTTCTGAATGTGTATAAAATAAGTTCTGCAAATTACTAAACAACTTAACTTACTCATGTGTTTTTCAGTTTAAAAAACAACTGTGTTGGAGTCAAAYTTTAAGCCTGATCATAGAGTGAATTTTAACTGATGATTTGAAAGTAAAAGATTTTTAGCAATGATATGAGGTATCTAGTCCTTCATAAGTGTTCATCACCCCACAGTTTGTTGCTGTTGTTACTATYGCACAGTTCCTAAATGTTATCTCTGCGTGCATATTTCTACCCTTTCTGAATAACCATTATGACAGTCTTTAAGTACTTGCTCATAGGCTTCCTTTTGTTAAGTTCGTCACTTGGACGAGACCTTTTCAGTTCAGACACATGCCTTCTCCAGTTAAAAAATTATTTACTAACAAGAGGGTCKTGTGTGATACAGACAAGATATTTTGTGTGACTGTATGGTATTTTACCAGTGCACATACGCTCTTTCTGTACTTCAAGCCAACCAACTGAAAACCATCTCGAAACATCACAATATGGAGATAAATTAGCATGATGTCAAGCCAAAGCACTTCTAAGAGGCRAGGTATATTAGCACTGTATTGAACCGAAGTTGATCAACATGGCTTCCACTCACCTTGAACTGTATGGAGAGCTGTTTGCATTTTCCTTCAAAACTTGTGTGACATGCTGTTAGTGGACTGACTGCTATGAAAGCCAGATACACTTCATGAGAAAATAGTGAATAGAGTGAAATATTACTTCTCATGTCTTCTAAGCAGTATAATTCTGATTACAGCAGTGTTTGCAGATACTGTAACTATCCATGTTGCTCAGTTGCTTTAGCCTTTTCATCCTGAAAGGCAGTATGGTAGTGAAGATGAAACTTGGCCTCTATGTAATTCACGCTAAATGTTTGTTCCAAAATACATATTATGCTTGTAGTCAGTAGAAGAATACTGACCAGAAAAATAGTAGTAGTTCAAAGAGAGGAACCGCTCTTTTCTGTCTCAAGACTTCATACTTTCAGCACAGTGAAATTCTCATACCAAAATCCTTCATATTTATGTAGACATGATGTTTTCACTCGAGATGTAGTAAGGCATGACAGAACTTCACAATATAGGGGGTTGTGCTGGAAGCCAAGAGCTTAACAGATCTGGAACCAATCTCTAAAGCAAAAGCCTATGGAAGGGCTTTGTTCCAAGCAAATGACAACTTCTTCCTTCTCACCTTCTTCACTTAAAAGTAATAACAAATAAAAACTGGGGGGTGATGAAATCCTTAGTCCTAGAAGTACAGGTGCCTGACCTTGTGAGAGACAGTAATATATTAATTATAAACATGTACCATTGGAGCACATTAAGCTTTGGCAAAGTGAATCAAAACAGTAGGTCATTCCAAGAGTAGTTCCACGATACCATTACTTCTCAATAAGTAATGAACCGTGGAATTTAGGGTAGTTCTGGATTCCGTAAAGACCTAAATAATAGCAAAGATGAGGCTGCAGACAAAAAAAGTATGAAAGACTGTTATGTACAAAAAATGAATATATACAGAAGGAAGAAATAATACAGTGCTTTCAGACTTCTGATATCTAACTCCTAGTATTAAAAAGTTCAACATGGTTGTTAGGTCAATATAGTCATTTTTAGAAAACAGTTACAATAACCAAACAAGTTTGTATTTTATGTGAAAAGTTTTGCATAGAAAATGGTAGAAAATACAGAATAATGCAACTTCTGTGTTAGAATTGTGGTGGCAGCATTAAAACAATATGATCAAAGTAGTAATCACAGTTTATGATAGGCTCATTACAAATAAGGTTTCTAAATTTCATTTTCTTCATAATTAAAAGATTAAAACTAGTATTTTTGACAAGGATATGTAATAAATGCCTAATATCTGAATGCCTTTTACCATTTGTATTTCATTTACAGACAAATTCAAGACCTTAAGTAATTCTTCCTGATTAAAAGAGAGTATGGTTAAGCATCAACAGAAGTTACTGTATTTTCTTAAATGATGGTGATATACTTCTTAAAACAACAATGCTGTAATCCTTCAAATGTATAAATTGTCAAGTTTTGTGTATTGTTACTAAATCTGTAGTTTGTTGGCAGTCATGTATCATTTTATAGTATTTAAAACTTTCTGTGACTTTCTGCTGAGAGATCAGTTCTGCAGCTAAACTGTTCTTCAAAAGAAGCTATGCATCAATATTTATCCATTTTTGAACTTAATTCCATTGTAGTAGCCCTCTGATACAGTGGATATATATTCTGATCTCATGAAGTGTGTTCCATAATAGTATTCTTATCTTTTAAAAGAGGATTAAAGTTTCATTGTAGGATTTTGCTGTCAAGTCCTATATAAAATTTTGGGGTTTTTTTGTTTGTTTGTTTATTTGCAGTATAGTCTATAGATGTCATTACTGACTGAGAAGCAGAAATTATTTTTTCCCTGTGGAAGCTGGAAAAATGTTCAAAAATCAGTATCAGGTAAAACAGATATGGCTTTTTGCACTTTCATTTCACCTTTGAGAGAACTCAGTTAAAGTAGCTTATTCTAGGGGGTGAATAATCCTGATACGGAAAAGTTCTGTAATGTTTAATTATTCAGTAGTTTCATATGAAACAGTGGGTAGCTGCTGATGCTGTCAGGCATGGAAAGGTCACTGACGTGGTGGTACCAATGTGTGTGGTTTTGTTTGTTTGACTGTCTGTCTGTTCACTTGTGGGCYGGGGAAAGCACCTCACCCACTCCCTGCCCAGGCGTAGAAGCAGCCCTGACTCTTAGTGTATGTTCTGAACAGGCTTGGCTTATTCTCCCGGTGTAGCAGAGGATTGCCTATTAGGTACCCCGGACAGCATCAGTCACTTCATTTGCATACCTTATTATCCCTTTTCCTATTCCTTTTTTTTTCTTCTTTGTTCTCTGCCACCCTTTTTTCTTTTCCTTTCCCCATGCTGGTCTTCTCCCCCAAAAAGCAGCCTACCCTTAATTACTTTTTTCCCCACTGGTCCAGTTGATGCTGCATCTGTAACCAAAATTGGTATTTTTAATATTGCTACGTAGACATACTCAGTCATGAGTGATGATATTAGTGATAGTGGTTAATCAGGTGCTGTTGACCTTACAGGGTTATATTCCCCCTAAAGGTCCCAGATAATCACAGCAATCATCTGTGGAGTTTGGCCATTCTGTGCGTAACTCCTGAACCATTCGTGAGATCCAGCCATTCTTCAGGGCACTATTGGTGACTTTTGTCAGTTTCTCATATTGGTGTTTATGTTCAGTAGTTTCTCATGTCATGCCCAGTAGGTGTCTGTGTCCTGTTCAGTTAGTTTAACCTCAAGCCAGGGCCTACTCAAGGCTTGCAGCCTTAACAAAATGCATTTGCAAGTATAGGAGATAATTTTCCATTTGTTTGTCAGGTATTGCTACAAAGAGCTACCGGTTTAGTAGTTAGGAATACTTTGTAATCTTGTAAGAGCTTGATGGTATAGTCCTTAAAATATGTCAGGTAGCTTTTAATTTGACAGTATATTGCTTTTTCTAAATCTTTTTTATGAAATAAAAATATTTTACCAATGTTCTTCATGGAATGCCAGTTTGACTTTCCTGGGAGCCTGGTAAATGGAGCCATTTGGGTTAGCCATGTGACAGAAAGCTGTCAGGTGTGTATAGGCAGGGGGAAATACTTAATTCAGAAAAGGTGCAAAGTGATGTTATCTGAAAGCATGATTTGAAGAGCATTTATTTTGTTGGCAAGAGTGCTAGTGCTAGCCCTTCCTGCTCACTCCAAATTCTGTACAATTATTTAGGCAGCTGAGTGTAAACAGGAATGGGGAGTGTATGCAACAGTGAATTAAAAGGGAGAATTGTACTATCTGAGTCAACTGTGCTGCTGAAAAAATACTTATCAAGCTATAGCCTAAGTAAATTAGAAAGCATTTTTTGTGATATCGAATGTGAAAAATATTGAAATAAATAATTCCCTAAGCAGCAGATTTGATAAAGCCTGACTTTCTAAGACAGYTTGTAGTTAGATTCTTTGATGTCTAATAGAGTGTGCACTCTGTGTAAGGAGTTTTCACTTGGCTGGGGCATTCATAATGTCTCTTTCCAGTATTAATAATCTAATGTGTAATACGGGCTGCAGCATGAGTACAACCTTTCTCTTGTTGTGGGGGTACTGGTAGGATCTCTCTTCTACCTGGCTGCTTAAGTCAGCACCTAAAAAATAAGATTTTTACAAATTTTGTGAAGCTTCCTATCAGAGCTGATGGAAATTTGGTAACTAGTCAAAAGTTATGGGGAAATGTCTTTGACATACTCACATGTAGACAGAGACAGTTTGATTGTGTAAACTTAACTGCCTTAGGAAACCAGACCTTAATACCAAATCTGCCACAAGTTTTAGTTTGATCATTTAGTATGTTTTAAAAACTCACTTTATCTGCTGACATATAGAAATAAAACATTTCTAAACATAAATTACTGATCTACTAGGTACTTTTGGTATTTTTACAATAATTTTGCTTTTTAAAGACCTTATAAATAAAATAATTAAAAATATTCTGTGTATACCGCTTCAGCTTTATACTCTGATCCTCTAGTAAAGTCAAGTATTGACTATATGGATTGCTATATTATAAGTCTAGAAGCTACTATTAAGGTGCTACTGATCAATAATACTGATTAGTGCAGGTTGATGTGAGGAGGGATTGTTCTAATGTTCTCAGCTTGATCAGTGGTGATTCTGAACATTTGGCTGCATGATGCATCCTTAAACCATTTTATCACAGGGTGGCGCATTTGTGGAAATATTCAGTGCTCAAGGCAAGAACCCTGGTGCAAAGTGGAAGATTTTTGGCAATCCATCAGCTATATGGAAAGTAAGTCTTATAGGAAACTTCTAAAACTCAGAATATGAAACAAAGGAAAATGTGAATGAAGCTTCAAATTAGAAGGTAGTGAGGGTTTTGACCTGACTCTAGAGTTGTCATTTGCAGTTCTGTCATTATTACAGACTAAATGACCACTTAAATTAGTACTTTATGCCTGCTTGCAAACTAGTGTGGTTGCAGTGTGATTCTATAACTTAAATATTTAGAGGGCATCAAAGCTAAAACTAATTTTGTTGTCCAATCACTAATGAATTGAGTCAGGCCCATTGGATCATGAATTACRTTCATCAGCATTGTTTGCTCATAAATATACAAGTAAGGGACAAGTTTTTACAGATTATGTTATTACTATCATCTATAAACTACTATCACATTTTCAATGCAGGTTACCATATGCCAAATTTTACTGCTGTGTTTAAAAAAGAAGTAGCTTTGGATGTTAGTGGCATAGCTGTTTGTGGGGAGAGGAATTATTTCATGATGTTTATATTTGTTATTTCTTTTGTAGGAGTATGATAAGGAGGTAAAAGGCTTTGTTTTTGTACTTGAAGGAAGCAGTCAAATTAACAAAATGCAGCTACCAAAGGAAGCTAGACAACCTCGTAAGTATCAAAGAAATACACGTATCTGATGTCCTGATTATTAAAAGTCTTGAAACAGAATGTAAAACTGATCTTATTCTWCCTTACTTAGGGCTTAATTTACAGTTAGCAAAGTATTTTTTCATTAACTTTTTTTGTGAATCAATTACTACAAATAAGTAAAGGTATAGGAATGCCTTATTAAAGCAAGTGCTTCAGGGAAGATCCTTGGTTGGTTTTTGGTATATATGATCCTAATTTTGCAATGTTCAGTTCTGTACCTCATCCTACTACAGACTAACTTCTGGCAAATAACTTCCAACCATATTCAGCACTAAATAAAGTCAATAATTTTGTTGGCATCAAAGCATTTTGAATAGGTTTGTRTCCCCTTTATCATTTTACTTTTTAAAATAATGAGATTTGCCTACATTATGGAGAGTTTTTAAGCTTATAGTTTTTTGTTGTTGTTTTTAATATGGCTGTTTAGAGCCATTTTGGGGGGTTTTAGTGGTGTCACAGCCATGATGGTCTAAGGACAAACAAAAGGCAAAGTTTATAGGCAGAATAACTGTTGTAGTTGGAAAAAGTAGATAAGTTTTAGGGACATAAAAGATTGTGTTAAGGAATTTGTCTTTTTTTTTCCCACTGTATTTGCCTTTCAACTCTTTATGTCAAATTGTGTCTGCCTTGCAAAGTGATTGTGTGTGAATTTTTTAGCTTTGTACTCTCTTTGTGTGCTAAAATAATTGATGATCTAAATACTAAAAAATAGTACTTCATAAAAGTAGTATTTGTGATTTGTTTATGCAGTCAGTAATCTCTCCAATKTATTTCTTCTATGGGTTATAAAATATCACTAATCTTTAATTTGAAAAGCTGATAATTAGTAGTAATAACTACTACTTGTCAGGTTTATGGTACAGGTATACACATTCTCTGTATTTATGAATCCTTAGGAATTCCTGTTACATAAGTTCTTTGCAAGATCTTTGACCATACAGGAAAAGACATACCCATGCTATCAAAGACGTCATCATTCAAATCCTCTGTAGTCATAAGAAGTTGCTGCTAGAGGTGGATCTCAAAACTGGAGATCAATGGACTCAGTATCCCATGAAACATATGGAGGAAAAGAAGGTGATCAGGAGTAGCCAGCATGGATTCACCAAGGGGAAATCCTGCTTAACCAGTCTGATGGCCTTCTATGATGGTGTGACTGGCTGGGTAGATGAGGGGAGAGCAGTGGACGTTGTGTACCTTGACTTCAGCAAGGCTTTTGACACTGTCTCCCGTAACATCCTCCTAGATAAGCTGAGGAAGTGTGGGTTAGGTGAGTGGACAGTGGGGTGGATTGAGAATTGGCTGAAAGGCAGAGCGCAGAGTTGTCGTCAGTGGCGTGGAGTCTAGTTGGAGGCCTGTGGTTGGTGGCATCCGCCAGGGCTCAGTACTGGGTTCCATCCATACCTGGATGAGGGGACAGAGTGCCTCCTCAGCAAGTTTGCTGATGGTACCAAGCTGGGAGGAGTGGCTGACACACCTGAGGGCTGTGCTGCCATTCAGAGAGACCTGGACAGGCTGGGGAGCTGGGCAGAGAGGAACCTCATGAGGTTCAACAAGGGCAAGTGCAGAGTCCTGCACTTAGGGAAAAGTAACCCTAGGCACCAATACAAGCTGACCTTCTGGAGAGCAGCTCTGCAGAGAAGGACCTGGGAGTGCTGGTGGATGACAAGTTGACCATGAGCCAGCAATGTGCTCCCCTGGCCAGGAAGGCCAATGGTTTCCTGGGTGCATTAGGAAGAGTGTTGCCAGTAGGTGGAGGGAGGTGATCCTGCACCTCTACTCAGCCCTGGGGAGGCCTTGTCTTGAGTACTGTGTCCAGTTCTGGGAGACATGAGTACATGAGAGACGTGAAGCTACTGGAGAGAGTCCAGCGTAGGGCTGTGAAGATGATCAGAGGGCTGGAACATCTGCCCTCTGAGGAACGCCTGCGAGAGCTGGGCCTCTTTAGCCTGGGGAAGAGAAGACTGAGGGGGGATCTGATCAATGGTGTATAAGTATCTGAAGGGAGGATGTCGGGGGACTGGGACAAACTCTTTTCAGTTGTCCCATGTGACAGGACAAGAGGCAATGTGACAGGACAAGAGGCAATGGGCAGAMATTGAAGCACAGGAAGTTCCGCCTGAACGTGAGGGGGAATTTCTTCCCTGTGAGAGTGACACAGCACTGGAAGAGGTTGCCCAGAGAGGTTGTGGAGTCTCCTTCTCTGGAGATATTCAAGGCCTGCCTGGATGCAACCCTGTCTAACATGCTGTAGGTGATCCTGCTGAGCAGGGAGGTTGGACTAGGTGATCTCCAGAGGTCCCTTCCAGTCTTACCGATTCTATGATTTTAAAATTGTTCTTAATGTCCAGAGACCCCTTTTCAATCTCCTTGAACAGTGTTTCAGCTTTTGCATCAGGTCCTAATGTTGAAAGTTTTCAATGGTGTTTCAGAGTCCAAAGTATTAGTTGGATATGGATAGACTGGATATCATACGAGTTCATTTTTACTTATTTTAGAAATTAGTGTACTATTATGCTCACAAGAGGAGAACCATTTGTAAACAAACTCCAGTACATATATTTGCTATAGGTAAGTCTGGAGACGGGAGGTCTTTCATTATACTCTTAGGTAGGGGGTAGTTTCCGTTGCTGTTGACTCTCCTTTAAAATATGTTTTTAAGGAGAGAGTTGGTGTCTGAACCATCCACAGGGCATACAACTATCATCATAACTTATTCCTTAAATTCCACTGCAGAAGGTTGTGCTTTTATAAGGCTGATAGTAATGAACCAGGCTGGTTTGCATGTAACTGCTTGGGGGGGGGGGGGGGGGGGAATGATGATTTTAATTGACTGAAAGAGAAGAATCTTCTTATATACTTTCTATACAGGGTCTTGTAAATACAAATTAATTTAACTTTTTTCTCAAGCATACCTAAAAAATAATAAATTAGATATTGTAAAGTCTGGTCATACACTAAAGTCTTAAAGATTTATCTGATTTTTGTAAAAGAAATTTAGTCTTCAGTATTATAAATAATAGATTAATGTATCTTCCTGAGAAACCCAACTTCGATTTGTTTATTATCAATACTAAATTAACTATTACAGCCTAAAATGAGAATTGAGAATTAGTGTTGTGGATTATCACTGCTAGGAATAGATTGGTTTTAAATGAACTCTAGCCAGTGCTGCAACACTATAGTCATACTTCCGTCCATTACTGTTCCCTTTGCCTCTGTCTCTTTGTCTCCTTCTCTCTTCAGGTGTACATGCCTCAAATATTTTAGTTATGTCTTGTGTACAATCTGCCAGCTGTACTGTAGTTCTGAACACTCTTCCAAAAGGAAAGGCAGCATGTATACAAATATAATTCAAAATCTTGTTAGAGTGTCATTTTACCCACAAAAGAAGGAAGATCTGAATTTGTATCCTTAGAAGAGGAGATAACGTTGCTCTTGAGTCCTGTTCAGTCACTAAAGAGCAGCTCATTTCCTTACTGAACCAGTCACTAAAAAAAAAAAAAACCCGTAAAGTTCAGTTCAGACAGTCTTGTACTGTTTTTCCTTAATAGGGAGCTACCTGAATTGTAAAAGGTTTCCTGTGTTGTTCCCTCAGTTAAGCTACATTCCATTTGTTCTAAGTATCGGAAGCCTCCATTGACCACTGTTGTTACAATCTGGACTGCATTTATATCAATGAGTTTCTTGTTTAATGAGGTGTACATTGTTACAAAAGTGAGAGCAAGTTTCATGTGCTTTTAAGATAACCTCGATATGAAAATATTAGTTTGTTTTGTAATTCTTGATGTGATAATTGCTATTCACATGCTTTTGGAACACACTGAAGAATTGCAAGTGAAAAAAATAGGTTCTGTTTATTTCCATGATATTTCCACTTCAGCCACATATGAGACTTTTGTAACAATATTCTTACTACAGTTTGAATTGGTTTTCTTCGAAGTTTTTCTTTTCACTTTCATATGTTGTGTGAACCGTAGGAAGTAGTATTGCAGCATTATAGCTGTGCATCATTAATATGCTTGATGGTGAAGTGTGCATCTGCACACACACAGCACATACTTAATTTTTTTTCTCTATTTTCAGTCGGACTGATCCAGCAGTTTCTGACACTTCAGATTTTTGTGCCATTGGGACAAGACTTCTCCACTGAGTTACTGTAAGATGTGTAAAATTTGCTTGCATATTTAATGTAAAGTAGATGCTGGATTGCAGCCATTAATTATAGTGGCAGATTTTACATTAAAGCATAGTGACTTACCAAGTCAATATGAGGAAATTAAGCTAATGAGATCATTATTTCTTGAATGTTTTAAATATTGACATTTCTCTGAAGACAAAACAAATTCTAAAAATTATGAATGAAGATGGTGAGAAATCTATAAAAAATGGGATATGAATTTATCAAACAGAGGTATTTGAAGGTATTGGTTCATGAGGGTGTCTTGAAAATAAGAAATTTATAAATAAATATTTCAGGGTCCTTTGGTTCAGGTAATAAAGAAATATATGTTTTAATTACTTCAAAAAGAAAATCAAAAAAGCCTAAAGCTAAAAAGCTAGAATATTCTGAAATATTTAATTGGTGTAATTCTTTCCGTGCTGTAAGGAAAGAGAGATACGGTAAAACCAGACTTTTTTCATTAGTTGAGTGTGGAATGATTTAGTATACTTCTAAGCTTGGACAATTTGTCTGTCTTTGTTGGACACCATTCTTCCCTACTGGCCCCACCTGTTTATATAACCAGCAAAACTGAGTCTGCTTTGTAACCAATAGAACACCTAAGATTTGGACTAACAAAAGAAATATGATCCCATTAAAAGCCCTACCAGAAAAGATGGGTTGAGTGATACACAATTAAACTCAGTAAGTGCAAGCACTAAATTGTATTTTTGTCTTATGTATAACTTTGCATTCATCAGTACTTATATAGCTGCGAGCTTTTCTTGATTGTCTTAGGTCTCTTGCATCTGCAGTAACGGGAAACAACTTKTATAGATTTAAGTCAAAAAGGGCAAAATGATATGCAGTCATGTATCATTCCAGCTATGCCATAGTAGAGAATGTGTAATTATATATTATATTATAATTATATGTATAAAAAAGGAAAAGAARACAGCCATACTGATTCAGACTAGTGATCAATGTACCCCAGTATATTGTCCCCAACAGTGGCCATTGGGTAGATACCAGCAACTGTATGGGGTATGTTACTATTTCCTGATCTTTTCGTATCTTCAGACAGAACATCACTAGTAAGCAACCACTGGCTCCTAGAATAGCTCCAGGTTGTGATGCTGTTACAGGTGCTCTGCTCAGTATCTTTTTTCTGTTTTCTGTTTGTGCATTTTTGATTATGTGATCCTTATGCCCTTTCCCCTCTTTCATTTATTGTCCTCCAGAATCACTTGGTTTTATTCTTGTTTTTCATTCACTTTAGCATTTCTCTCCCCAGGAGAACTTTAAGGTTAGGATTAAGCTAGCAGTAGGCCAGAGAAGGACAGTCTGGTAGGAAAAGTGGTCATCAGCAGGTACCTAAAGAAGAGTAAGAGAAGAACAAACATACATGATACCTATCCTTAGTAGTCTCCTACTTTCTGGCTCTTTCTAGCTCAGTGGATTCCTCAAACCTTTTGTGCATTTTTTKGGGGGGAGTTGTTTGTTTCGGTTTCAAGGATTTGTTCAGTGTTSGCTTGGAGCTTTGTAAACTTTTTCTTCTGCACTATGCTCTAGAAAGGTCTGCTGTGCCCCTACCTATCGTATGAAAAGATGGGTTATTCTGTTTGTTTTGGCTGAGGTTTCTACTAGCTTCATTTCATAGCTTCTAGCCCTTGTATTGGATGAGGTGGTTACGAAGCATGTCTATCCACCATGCTTTTTTTTTTTTTTTAAGAAATGAGATTTGTAGACGACTATCGTATCTCCCTTTGCTGCCAAAGTCATTTCTGTCTAGGCTGAAGATTTCTTGCTACGCAATTCCTTGCGTAGAAGTTGTTCCAGTCCTTGATGTCCTTGAGATAAGAAGACCTGAACTGCACACTATATGTAAGACATAAGAAAGCTATATGGGTTTACAGAATAGCACATTTTGTATTCTTTCATTTGTCTGTTCCTTTCTAATAATTTCTAACATTTAGTCTGATATTTTTGATTGCTGCCAAGATTTTTTTTTTAATAGAAGAGACTTATTTAGGGCTTATTTATTGGTTTTTAGGGTGTTGGTATCTCAGTTGCAAAATGATGTTCTTAGATAAGTAGTGCATTGTGCAGCTAATACGAAGTACTTTACCATAAAAGTGATTATGATAGGGATTAGTATTTGTAAAAGTCCAAAGAGAGGTAGGAACACATTTTCCTTTTCAAAAAACTTACAAAAGCTGCTAAAGGATTGAAAATTTCTGTTTAAACCTTTCTGGAAACATCTTTTAATGGTTCTAGAATTGGCACTTGCCAGGACTTAGTGTTCCTCAGTGCATGTATAATAGCCTATGCAGGTATTTTTAGCCTTCGTGATTTGTGAGGTAGTGGGTCTTTGTAAGCTGTATCACATGGTAATAGTCTACCTTCCTCTTGCAGTGTGCTTCAGTTCTAGCAGGATTTTAGAAACCGAAAATTGAGAAAATTGCAAAAGGATGAATTAACTTACTTAGCATAGATCTTAACTAGAGAATATTTTTACTGGCTTGAGAGAAACTTGAAAGAGAAGATAAGAGTTCCAGATACTTGTTCTAAAGACAGCTTTGACTGTATGCATTAAGATCTTAGTGTAGAAAATATTAACATTTGATTAATTTAAACTGTAGACAAGATAGTTGGTAACTGTTGAGTAAAAATGCAGGTTTTCAAGCAACTTCTGGCAGTTATATTTTATTTTCCTTTTGTCTTTAATTTCTTTTCTTACCACAGCCATTATCTATTTTGCTGTTACGGCTTCTTTCAAGGTAGTTCTTCTTACTTCTTATCTCCCCCCCCCCCCGGTATTAAAGAATCTCTAACATAACTGATTTTCAATGTACTAATTTTTTTTCTGCAAAACAAAGACGCTCTTGTGTATTAAATCACACCAACTCTTCTGGTCTTTGATAAATTTTCTGAGTGTAATTCTGGTTACACTTTCTGCTCCTATAGTTTTAATTGCTGTGTTATTTCCAGAAGTCTATAGCAAAAGGGACTCAACAAACAAGATGTATGACATAGTAAACAGAAACCATGTACACAGATTTGCTTTGCGTAGGCATTCTGTAGACAGATGGCAGAGGGTTAGTGCCAGGTTCAGGAACCTTCAGATTGTCTGTGGTTTTGTATTGGCTTTGGTTATTTTAAGTATTTCTTACCATCCAGCTAGACCCTTATTAAGAATCTCTTCTCCACATTTTTCTCTTTACTTTTTTCCTTTCTATCACTAGTTTTCAGTAATGAATTTTTTATTAGAAATCAACTCTCATATATTGATGTAGCTATAATTTTCTTCAAGACTTGCAAAATAGACATGTATTCTGTCCTTTCAGAACAGGATAGATGACCTAGTAAATAATGAAGGCAAGTTGTTCTTGCTTCATATTGCTTAGACATGTTAGTTATAAGTGTTATTCAATTCTTTATATTTCAGATTTTTTTAAAGGAATTTCTTACTTGTCTGTGAACAGAATATTGATTGTCCTAATGCTTCCTGGGGTTTGATGTGCCAAGATGGTTTCTTGTGTAATGTTTTACTAGATGGATCTTTCAG
>NW_028186428.1:408296-504368 GCF_003343005.1 Rhea americana | reverse complement strand
ACCTGCAAATGTTTGCTTTATTTAAAAAAAAAAAAAAAAAAAAGAGAGAGAACTTTGACAATTTTTATAATAGTTATGCATAACAGTTTATTGTACCTTTCTTCCTCTCCTATTCTGTATATAGATGGAAATTTATTAATTTAGTTTGAGGTTCATCTTCTCCTTTACAGTCTGTTCAGTGATTGATCTGATTAGCAAACTAGATTTTTTTCAAGGCTATCCATCAGTGCTGGCATCAGCTGAGTTAAACCTTCTAAACTTGCTGCTCTCAACCAGTCATGCAAAATTTCTGTCATAAATACTGAAAGTGCAAACAATGGTTAAATTAGCTGTCTTGCCTTTTTTTGGAAGTCATTTAAGTGGAAATGTACCCTGATACTTTGTTAGGTGGCATGATTAGATGATACTAAATATCAGCGTGTTAACAATTATTGATCTGCCTAACAAGTACATGGAATAGATTGTGAATGAAAAAAAATTAGTGAAGTGTAATAAAATTAGAACTAAAGTGGAGTGCATGTAATATGTGCAATTTTTGAAGCAAATAGTAAAGCTGTTAGTAATACTGGATATAGCCATCTGTTTTAAATATAGTAGTCAATTGTTAAATCATTGCTTTTTCAGAAAGGTAGTAAAATCCATAATACCAAAAGTAAGTCAATGTTTGGAAAATATTTGTTCTTAAAAGAAAATACCATCTGGCTTGTGTTGGCATTCTTGGTTTGTCTTCCAGAGTATGGGCATGTGCAGGTGCTGGCACTTCTACTTGGCGTTTTATCAAGAACACAAATATTCATTCTTGTTAAAATACCGTAAAGCCAGTCATTTGTCATACTTCATTTCTGATGTTTATTTTAGATGTTAGGTATGACGTGAAATTAGTTAAACTAAGTTTTGCAGTGAATGAGCAGATTTGTTGAGGTGAGAAAATAGACTTTAAAAATTGTACTATAGCCTCTGACAAAAAAGGTGCAATGGTCTGAGATGAGTCAGAAGCTCTGGTTTTGGTTGGGTGAAAACACAGTGTCCAGTCTTTACAGTTCCCTTTTATTTGCCTAGCTACTTGTTTTTAAGAAAATTCACCTCGATCTAACATTATCTCTTTGTGTTGGAAAGTTTCTTCTCAAGTTTGAAAAATACCCTGAAGATAATTATTTTAACCTGTGTCATTTTATCTTTGATTAAATATATCTCAAATCTGTTAGAATTGATGACAGAGATGCTTTAACTTGCTGTGCATGGAGTCCATTTTAAACTATCATATGATATCCTAATTAAATAAACAGAGTAAACCTTGTGGTATTGGATGATGTTCTGATGATATAACTAAATAAATTGCTGTCCTCTAAGACTTTTAGGAGACGAGAAGTATTAATTATGTACCTTTTGGTTAGTGGATGAATTTAAGTAATATGGAGGAATGACTGAATCCTGTTTGATTGGTTGGTAGGATTTGTTGGTTAGGATGCCAAATATGGGAAAATTCAAGATCCAGGGTTAGTTTTGTCTTTTTAAAGGGCAGACTTATTAGCAATTCATGGACCTCAGTAACTAGAAAAAAAAATAAATGGGAGAAATATGTCTGTACTTAAGAGAGCTATTATATATGCCAGGTGTGAATGTGACCTTTCTTTGTCTTTCTAAACTTGAAAAGACAAATTGTATCTTTTTAATAGATAAATTAATGGAAAGGAAAATAAATCAGTTAGAGGCATAAATTATTGCATTATAAGCATAATTTGTTTTAATTCTGGAAAAGATGTATGCATTAAACTTTCCACACATTAATACTCATTAAAGTATTTTGTCTATACTAAACAGATTAAAAACAGATTTCTAGAATTACAATTTCCTAAATGATTTGGCTCAGTTACTCATGCTTTAGAGGAACAAATCACCATGCCATAAAATCGGATTTGCTCAATACTTGACAGGAAAAAGCCACATAGATGTGCTGGTTTTGAAAATCAAGGATGTTAAGATATTGATAGATGTTTCCAGAACATATGATATTAATATCTTATTTATTAATAAGATATTAATGAATATTTCCAGAATGATTTTTAAAATCTGTGAAGTTCTAAGGGTAATGAAACTATCGCAACAAATTGTTTCTGATCAGTGAAAATATCAGGTCATTCTTTCAGTTGGGAGAACTGATTGCAAATATGTCAATAACAGGTAGGTTGAACTCAGGAATTGCCAATTCTTCATCACTGCTCATGTTTCAAAAGTTTGTTTGTTTGTTTGTTTGTTTTATTCTAACGACGGGGTTTCCTGATTCTCTTTATGCACTTGCCACCTATATTACTGCCTTTTTATGGCTACAGTTTAAGGGAACTTTGGAGAATTTTGTTTTTAATTCTCTCCAGAAAAAGATTGAGATTAACAAAGAAAACTCCAATATATGAAAGTAAAGCTAGTTCTTCACAGCTTGTGCTCTATGTCTTTGTGACCCATCAACTCTCTTAATCTTGTATTTTGTAGAGATTGGATTATCATCATAACTAAGTCTGTTTTTATTAGGTCAGAACACAGTGCTCTGGATGGTCAGGCATTAAGTTTAATAACGTAGTACCTCTTAGGAGACAAACTTACAAGCAGAGCAAAAAACAAAATATGAATAAAATACAGACTTTACTGAATGAGGAAATTTAAGAATCTGTGACCATGGCAACTCATATAACCATTACTATTCCTTTATTTTCCTAGCAGTAAATCAGGGATGATTTTAATACTATGCMACATTTATGAAGCTTTATGGAGAAAAAGGTCCTGTGATTGTGAAGTACTTACATACTAATAGTTTTTTGCATAGCAACGTTAATGAAATACCTGCCTTCCTGTTTGGTAAACTTCCAGGTTGAGTCATTTATAATAAGAAAAACACTTTCATTTTAAGAACAAGTGAGCCTGATAAATGAAGCATCCCTTCAACAGTCCAACATCATTTTTTCTAAGTTCATTTTAAGCCTTGAATTGAACATTAGCAAATGGTTATAAATTATTATATATACAGAAGCAAAGTGAATAGGTAATCTGAGGAGATGGGTTTATCTACACTCTTGGGTAGTTGCTACCATTTACTCACAGTCTCGCTGTGGTTACCCTTGTGAGGAGAATAGTCAATCAAAGTTGAAGATATAAAATAAAACTGAAAATTGAATTGAAAAGTAATTTTACTTTCAAATGGTTTGCAAATGTAGATGTTAAGCATGAAATGAATGCAGTTAATGACCATAGCTGGGAGAGTTATGCACCTGCTGATCACAGGAGTATTATTATAAATGAGGTTGATTTTCCTGTTGACTACCTCATTTTTCTCAACATGGTCTCATTACTTTTCCATCACATGTCTGACCCTTAGATATGAATACTGAAGCACAGACATAATAAAAATACATTAACTCTTATATAGATTTTTTTAAAATACATCTTTGAAAATCAAGGAAGGTARTACAGATTTTTCTTGTCTTTATAGGTTTAGCATAGGTCGTGGTTTTTGATAACATAAAAAAAAGTTTGAGCTTCACAACAAGTACTCAGTCATTTTACGTGAGAGTTCTAAAATTCCATCTCTTGTCATCAGAGTTATTTCAGATAAGAGCTTTGTCACAGCTTCGTTTGGTTTTATTTTCCAAGAAGTAGTATGGTTTAAAAGTCTGAAAATTATACCAACTCCTGAATAATTCTCCTGAATAATAATAAGTTATTTTACAGAACTTTAAGGCCATCTTCTTTCTCCAAGTTTGCCCTTTCTTGTGTGAATGTTACACCTAATTGCTGCTGTAGACTATAAATACTATTTTAAATTTATTTCCTGAAATGGATTTTAAACTTCTTTAGGTGTGATTGTAATCATATGCTTTACTTCTGTGTAGCATACATGCCATCACAAAAAAAATCATATTATAGACTTGCATTTCAGAGTCTGGTATAAATGTGCACTTTTTAATCTAAATGACTATGTTTTCTGTTGCACTTCAGAATGTAACAGAGCTGCACATATGCTAATGGCCTTTTTATTGCTGAGATACGTGATATTTCTAGAAGGGAGAAAAATAAAACTATTCAAATAAAATAAATTATGAGATTTAAATATATTTCTTGAACTAGTATCATGAAGTAAAATTAAGTTTTTAATGTTAGTTGTTTGGAGATATGCATGACTTAAACTTAAGCTCCTGCTGCTTTGTCATGGCATCATTTAAAGCAGCATTCTCCACTGAGAATTAAACAGTTTCAGTTTCAGCAGGAGTAGAACTTGTGTTTCAGCACTCGGATTACCGCAGCTGTCTGCTCCCTCAGCATAGTTGATTGTACAGCCGTACAGATAACCAGGGAGGTCTAGGGGAGTTTGAGGCACCCACTACTCCACTTCTTTGAGGTTCTTTGGTGCCTCAAATTCTTAGTACCTTTGAACATCAAAATTTAGATTAGATTTAGTAAGTTCCTGAAAAGTACATCCATATGTTTTACATCAAAGGTGTATGAGATGCAAAGTGATGTATGGAATTGCCAAAATTTCTTCAAAAGTAAAGTCAAGCCCTGAATAATACCATTGTAAGACAGTCTGTGGTTCTATTACAAAGCACTCAGCAGGAGCGTTATGGTATTATCCACATAAGCATACACACAGCCAGTACTAAAATCTACTTCAGTCAAACAATAGCAGTGGAAAGGATGTAACATTCTCCCTTGGCATGGAAATGAAAATTCTGTCTTTGAAAAGCATGGAATTTATGTGAGGAACTGCTAATATCCCCAAAAAGACCCACTAGTAGACTCTTCCCTTGTGCTTTGCTTTGCCCACCCATGTAATGAGAATGAACTGATGAAAGATCAGATTTTCTAGAAGGGAAAGCAGAGACACAATAAGTTCTGGAAGGCTGATGAACTTTCCATCTGCTTTGCATGAAGCTCTTTAACAGCTACTGGGGAACAAGCAGGCACTCCTGTGTTTTTGTCARTGGATCTAGTAGAAGCCCCTGATAGCCATGTACTTGCGGTATATTTTGTCCTGAATCCTGTCCTTTGTTGAAATCTTGAATTACCCAACATAAATGAAGTATGGAACTTGTTCTAGAGTTAATGCCATGCTAAGTTGACCTAGGCATTCCTAATAACGTTTCAGGATATTTATCAGCAAGTTTGGGCTGATGGCGTTAAACTGGTTAGTTGCTACACCTAGTCTTTATTAATAAGAAAGTATTTTCAACTAAAAACAAAATTTAAAAGACACACAATTCAAAAGCAAAAGCTAGCATTTAAATCTTATAACTAAATAATTATTTTTTAAAAAAACAGTGACACAAAGTTGTTTCTACTAATTATCTGTCATCTTCTGAGAGGGGGTACTAACTACAGAGAAATACCCATCTGTTAGAAATAGACTTGTTCAGAAATAATAGGTAAATTAATCATGATTTCCCCATACAAATTGCAACCTTTAAAGTAATGTCTATTCTATAGTATAATGTGGTGGGACTGGTGGGGGATATCAAGATTGTGCTGCCCCCAAGTACTGAAGGGAGCAGAACATAAAAATGAGCTTCTTTATCMGTTTAAAGCAAACCTAATGTTTGTGATCATGGTCTGAATCTATTAGAGGTGTTCAAATTCGGTGTCCTTGGTGTCACTAAGTGATGACCTGAGTAGTGAGGAATAAACTTGTGTATTACAATTTGCATTTGAAGATATGTGCTCAATAAGTGAAACAGACAGACAACGTTTTGTGTCTGGCTTTAAGGCAACAAAGAGTCTATATAAAATGACAGATGAATTTTTAGAAAAAGAAAGTAAATAATGTTTTTCTGTTTAGCAGGTGACTGTATGTCCCAAGGGAATGCAAGCTTAAGGGGCAGAAACAAGCACAATTATTAAAGGCTATTGGGTTCTCAGTTCATACAAATTGCATCCTTTCATAGTTTGAAGGGCTGTGGAAAGCTAGTGAAGAGTATAGACTGTCAAAATAAAATTAGCATGTAAAGTGATTTCATATATGCAGGAATATAGCAACCAAGTTTGAATTTGAAAAAGAAATCTCATTACTCATCTCGTAAAAGAAGTAATTCTTAAATTCCATATTTGCTATCACTGCCATAAAGGTTCTGCATATGAATAATATTTTTTTTGTGATCACCCAAAGATACTGAGTTAGTGAATAGACAAAGATCCATTACTTCTTTCTTGTTTTTTCTTTTACAGGATAACTGATTTAGGAAATATTAAAAGAAGATTATATTTATCAACAGTCCACAAGGAGTTGTCTGTAACCCCTCTGCATGCAAAAATCCCTCTTTTTATGATCAAGCGCAAAATAGTAGGTACTTTGGGAATATTCCTTAAACCTGTAGTTGAACATACTTTTTTTTATCAGAAGGATTTTATATAAATTTACAGACCTGTTCAAGTTAATGTGTTTGTTTTAGAATTCTGTTCCTGCTGATTCAAGAAATAGGTATGTATCCCTTCTACTGCATGGTATCAGAATCGCTTAGCAGTTCTACTCTTCTGTCCTTCTTCTAACATTGAGAGTTCATTCCCCTTTCCAAGATTAGTTTTATTTGTGACATTTTTATTTCTCACTTTTGCTATCTATTCAGTCCACATGCAATTTCTCAATCTCCCTGATTGTTCCTCATTATAGTGCTCCTATTCATGTGTACCCCTCCATTAGTGAACTTTTATAATGTTCACTGGAGTTATAGGTAGACTGATGGTTATTTTCATGTGCTTTTCCAGATTCTTGAATGTATAAAATGATGTATATTTCAAAGTGATTAAAATAGAACAGCAGACTTCACCTTCTTCCCTGAAAACCCCAGTTCCTAGCCTCGTCATATATTAATACCCAGCAGAAAACCTGATAGTTACTATATACCTTGTAAAGACTCAAGAGTCTCAAATACTGCTTTAGAGTATCATTTGAAAATGAGAGTATTTCGATTTCAAGTATTCTAAAATAAAAATGTTTGCTTAGAGAAATCGACAATGCTTAGAATATGCTAAGTCACTGGATTTAAGGTTAGATATGAGAGAGAATATTTTACACAAACCTCTGAAGTTGTAAGGACTTATTTTAAGATAGTTTAGATGAAGGCAGCTGAGATAATTTTAGATTTCAGGAGTTTTCTACTTTCTTGGAATAATTTTTTTTTTTTATTTTATTTTTTTTAATTAAAGTGCCTCAGACCATACCCCTGAAGTTGCCCTTAATTGAAGATCCACTGAAATAAAATTATTTTCTTCAATGTAATTTCAGTTACTTAGCCTTGGTATCAGGCTGCCACAAATGTTTCAGATTTAAAGTATATGTTACTGTACACTAAATTCAATCAGAATATGAACTTCTGCTACGGATTTTAATTTAGATAATAAATCATTCATCAGAGATCTGTCTAAATGCTCTGATCAGTTTTAATGACAAAATATTTTAATAACCATAATCTCTGACCTACTCTTTAAAGAATATGTCTACATTTTTTAGCATATTGGAATATAGAGCCATCTGTTTTCTTTTAAATAGTTATATCTCTTTTTATTGTATCTTTTACTTAGGGAATATGTTACTTTTAGTGATTAGATAGCTCTTTTACATGGCTATGAACGTTTAACTTATTTTATACATACGCTGATCATTATTATCAGTAAGGTTGGTTATAAAAGGAAAGTAATTTGCTCTGTGTTTCATCAGTGGAACAGAGCTTACATTTTCATATGCTAGCTTCCTCTGTGTTGTGTTGTTATAAATTATGCTATTTTTCAGCCTCAGCAGTAGACTTAGAAATATCAGTAGTAATTAAAAACTGTGTTTTCCTTTCCATTGCACAGTGTCTTCATAATGAGTATTCTTTACCTTCCAAAATTTCAGATTTAGAAACTGAATAGTAATGGATACACAGGTCTTGATTTATGCACCTAAATATTTTCTTTAAAAATATTTACCACTGGGCATTTATAAAACAGTACCTTTAGTTTGACTTCATAAGGAGATGAGGCATATGTAATCGTTACGTCTCACAATTGTTCTCCATTAATAAAACTTCAGCCCATTGGTCAATTAAAACTAAATTTTGCACATAGGTAGTCATATCAAATGTGTTTCAGTTCTGCAACTTTCATGGTAAAGATTGTCTTTCTCCTGAAGTCAGTCTCCCTTTATTTCCCTATTACAGAAGATGTGTTAGCATGAGATCATTCCTTACTAGATTTAAGAATCTACAAGGAGAAGAATTCTTAGGAACACCTCAACAGTGAGCATATGTGTTTTTAAAGATCAGAGAATCCATCTGAAAGACATAAAGCCACAATGAATCGTATTTTGTTAGTTCTAGTGGTGGAACTACTTGCTTTATGTGAAACTTCCTTTTTTCCTAGGAGGATACTGAATTGTAGTATGGTCCACATGCAAGATAAACGTCTGTAATTACTCATTTCTGTATTATAATAAGATGGCTGTATGGAAGTATTGAATGGCAAAAAATTGAAAATGAGAGAATTTAGAGCTATTGGAGCAGTGCAGGAAAGTGTATTACAGTGATGTTACAGTCGTCTAGTAGTGTATGCTGACACAAATAKAAAAATTATCTGAAGAGAATTAAAACATATATTTAAGTAGGAATTGTAGTCAGTTATAACGGTCTGATTTGTTCTTCTGGGATATCTTTGCAGGAATGGATGGCATTTATCATTCTCAACCTTTCCAATCTGAACATAACTTTTCCTTATTACAAAAAAGAAGTTGTTTTAAAATATTATGAAATACTGATATCTTGTCCGTACTAGAAATTTGCATTGTAGCTTGGAATGTGGAAGGGACACAAACTCTAGAAGGGCCATTTTTCATGAAATGCAAAAAAAAAAAAAAAAAAAATTATCTTAAAGATATCAAAATATCTTTCAGTGTAGTCTTTGGAGCACTTAAGCTGCAGTAACATTCAATAATGAAGTAAGATTTAGTATTATTTAAATTGTATTGTATTATTGAATATTATAAATATTATAAATATTATAATGAAACAAATATGAAATAATACTGAATAATAAAACCTTTTTTCTAAGAAATTCTTCAGTGAATATATTTTCTCACAAATTGCTTACTTAGAAATAGCTGGAGAATATCTAGTAGATATGCTAGGTAACAAAGCTCATTTGGACTGCTAGTCTCTAGATCAGATGTACAATTATTGATTTGTTTGTATAAATGTTGTAAGTACAAGTACAGTGATAACTTTTTTTAATAGCAAAAATGTCATGCATTATGAATCATAGTCTGTGAGAGTCTAATATTCAATACAGGCTTATAGGGAATTATGTACTAATGCTCCTCCGCGATGATTAGTGATTGGGTTTATTGTTTTATTGTTTATTTATTTCTCTTTTCTAGTGGTGCAATATGTGTATTGACTTGGTAGCATTCACCAGTGAAATATTCAGAGGAGCTGTCTTCCAGTCTTTGGATGGAATTATTATTTCAGCTAACTGTAAACTGAGAAAGATCTTCACTTTAAAAAACAAGCCTCAAGATACAGCTGAGGAAGATGGTGTGGTATAATTACTGTGTGGTCGTAGTCATATTACAAAATCAAGAGCTTCATCACTGATTTTGCAATTTGGAAGATTATGTGATTTAAGGAAAATTAAAGTGACAGCGTAGCATATTAAATCTACTAGTCTTGGATTTAGGTGATGAATTAAATACGTATATTCACATCTCTTTTGAGCATTGACTTCTTCATTTGAAATATTTTATTGAAGGAATTCTGGCAAAATCTGTCAAGTAGAAAGCTAGTTTTAAAGATGATTTCTTATGCTGACAGAAAGCTGATGTTGGCCAAAAAGAGGGTATCTGAAAAGAAGGAAAAATATTCAACTTAGCAGCATTTGACTGTTTCCCTGGTTTTCTCTGTCTTAGAGCTTAACAGCTGATGAAGAATTTTTTTTCTTTAACTAGTCCAAGACAAAGCTRTGGCAAAACAGTATTATTTGAAGCAGACCTATGAAACTCGCATAAATACCTTTCTGTCATCCTTAGTCCATTTGTCCTTAATGGATTCTTGATCATTGGGAAGGTAATATTGGTGGTGAACTGAAAAATGAGAGATATAAATTTGTAATAGAGCAGGGTATTGATCAAAGGGTACTGATCTCCCAACTAGCATTGTAGTCCTGAATCATCATTTTCCGAAGCAGAGAACTGCATTCCTTGCTGATCTTTGCTGTAATAGAGAAGGAATTGAAGAAGTACAGAACTTTCTTATTTAGATAGAGCCTAAGTTTAGTTCAGCTTCAAATTTCATTCAGATTTTCATTATTTGACTTTTGAAGGACGCTCCAGAAAAAATGGTTCCAGTTTTGAAGGAGAGAGAGTTACCAGTAGTTTTCAGTATTGGCTATGGAAATGCTGGCTTACTTAAACAAAAACTCAAAACTATTTCACGATGAATATTTGTGATTATTGTTAGCATGAAGTGTAGATACATACAAGATAATCAACTAGCTTTGGACTTTACTTTGGATATAGAAAGATTTTAAGTGGTCATAAAATCTATCTTCCATTTGAAAGACTGAGGCCAATAARGAAAAGTGTATGATGATTGTGGTTACTTCTCCTTTTTTTTGTTGATGATAGATATTCATTTAAAAACTCTAAAGAGAGAGTCCGATAAATTCTCAGCAGAAACTGCAGTTAAAGGATTCACTGACTTTAATTTAATTCCGTCACTGGATTGTTTTCTCTGATCCATTCTACATAGTTTTTAAATGTATATAAATGGTCTGAAAGAGTTCCAAAATTCAGAGTGAAATGTAGTTAACATAGTGAGTAGACATTTCTAATAAATTGTGTGCATGGTAAAGTAGTGTACTTTTAATTACCGGATTATCAATTGTATGATTATTGCATGGCTGGTGGGCATTAATGTTTTCTGTATGCTTATGAATTTCCTTATCTAGGCAAGTCTTACAATTAGGCTACAGCTCATGGTTTGGAGAYATTAAAATAGCCTTATAGTGCATTCCAATTACAGATGAACARTATATACATTTTTTAATTAATTTTCAGTTAAGAATCACAGCTTGTTGAAACTGATTTCCTCTCAGATGTATGGAACCAAATCAGTTTAGCTCTACTGGATGTAATGACATTATAATGTGTAATCGAGTTCTTTGCTCATGTCTCCTCAGTGGTGGGAACTGTGGTTTCAAGGCATATCATGGTTGTTACTCTTCCATAACAGTTCACATACACCATCTTTTTATTCTTATAAATGATAGCAAATGGAAAGGAGGAACCATATACTCTGGAAATTTTTTTGTGTATGAGATCACAGATGGAATAGGAAAGAAGAATTCATTTTCTCTGCCCTATAGTATTGAGACATAGAAGATTGACATATATGTAGTTTCTGTTGTCTATAGTAATTCAAAGGTTATAGTATACATATTTGTTTTATTACTAAGCATTGTCTCACTGTATTAAATGCTCTACACAYGTAGTGAAAGAAATGGTATTTAGTACTTGTCATAATAAACTAGTTAATAAAAATACGTCCACTATTGAAATACGGTGTGGAGCACTTGCTGTTAGATTCTCAATACTTCATCCATTATTCAGGTTTGGTTTGGGGGTTATTTTTTTCCTGTTCTTATCCCTGGAGAAGAGGTTAATAATATTCATCCCCTTAGTCTGGCATTATAGAAATTGGAAAGAAGTCACATCAGAACGTCCCAAATGTTTCTGACACTAGAACCTTTGCTTTCTATATTGATTATCAAAGAGAAAGCAGAAGTAATTGGATCATATTCTACTGGTCTGTCTTGTCACAGGTAGAAAGGCACTAACAGCTTTTCAGTTTTCAAAAGAAGTATAATGGTGTCCAGGAGTTTGSAACTAAAGCTTGGCAAATTTATTTACTGTGGCTGTTAAAGCCATTCTTCCCCCCCCCCTTTTTTTAATATAAAGTTTTTGGCCTAAAAAACTCAACAATATAATTCTAAAATTAACATATTTATTGTTTTTAGGTAAACAATTGTAGCAAATTTTTCAAGTCACTATAATCTATTAATTTATTTTATAATCATATGAACTGTAGCATATATAAGCTAATAAATAATAGATGTAATTTAATTCTGGTGTGTATCAACTTTCAAAAAAGTAAATCCCATGTTTTTGATTCTAGATGTGTATGTTGTTCCATTTGCACCTGCTGAGCCTACAGATGTTATTCCTCGAAACTGCCAATTAAATACGGATGTGCCTCAAGTTACACAGTTGCTGAACTTGACTAAAATTCACAAGCCAGAAATAAAATGCAGGAGCCATCCCATAACAATGGAAGAAACAGGTATTTTGTTGTATTAAATATTGTGAATGTATTTTGTACATATAACAGATATTACAAATAACAGACATTTTTCTACGAAAGTATATGTTAAGAGTTCCAGAGACTTAAAATAAGAAATTACAAACCTTGCGGAACGCTAGTATCATGCTTACGTAGACACGTCTGTTCTGTAGTTTGAGACCTATGCGCAGCCTGAACAATTCTGATTCAGGCATGGGATTTGAATAACAATAACAATAATTTGAATAACATAATAATAATTTGAATAAYGATATCTTTGAGTATTTGTGTTCTGAATGCATGTTTAAATTTGATGGTTCAGTTTTTACATTTTTAAGAGTATATTTGAATGTTCTTGTTTTCAGTAACAAAATTCTTATAACAAATTCTTATAATGTGACCAAGCATAGTATATTCAGCTTATGCTCTGAAAAGGAAAATCCTGTCTTACTGATGTCTCAGAATTATTTGAGTGTCTCAGTAAACTAGAAGGCAATAAAACATATAATTTAGACTTTGACAGGGTTGTGTAGGAGAGATTTACTAAAGCTGGGCAGTCATGTGTGAAGAGACAAACTATTGACTTGGATAAAAACTAAGAGACCAAAAGCAAACAGTAGGATAAAACTGTAAATTTTCCTTATAGCTGAAGGGTAACAACAGGAGACCTCTGAAGCTTTGTGCTAGGTTCTGTATTGTTTAGTATAGTTATGAATATTCTGAAAAGAGACATGAATAGTGTAGGGAGCAAAATTTCCAGATGATACAGAAATGTTAAATTAGTCAAGAGTGGGACTACAGAGAGGTTTAAACATGTAAAATAGGCGATCCCTTACTACTATATAGGCAACAATACAGAGCAAGTGACATGCCAGAAATGCCTATTTGTCTTAAAATGGAGTTTGTTTTCTATTTTTTTTGTTTCCTTTGCCACTGTGTTGAAAAGTTACGAGTTTGGGACCACTGTACTAGGTAAACAGCTAACATGATAACATGTAAAATGCTTAACTTTGATAAAGAACTTCACATGAGAGAAAAATGTTAACTACAGTTAAGCTTTAAAGTGACAAATGACTCAAAAGTAGATTACCATGACCATAGATACAGCTCAGTAGAATTCTCAATATACTTACAGTTTAAAAAACTTAAAATACAGGATAGCAGAAAATTCAACTACATTTGAAATGGAAAAGGTATCAAACCTTTAAGTAGTTCGGTTGTGCGTTATCTGAAATACTTTGTACATTGCTAGTTAACCCATCTCTAAACATTTTGTAGACAGAAAAGGGATTCAAAGAGGAGCAGGATGAAAGAATAATTTTCACATGAAGATACACTGAAAAGCTTAGAAGAAATTAGCTTACGGGAGTTTATAAAATAATTAGTGATACGAAGAAAGTTGATAAAGAGCTGTTTTTTCTGTCTCATGGCACAAAAATAAGACATCATTTGATATGATAATACAGTCAGTAATTAAAAACTGATAAAAGGAAATACCTCATTACAAAGAATATGATTAAAATATGGAATGTACTATCAAAATAAGCTGGTGAAGTAAGGATATTCGTACAATTCCAAAATCTTTTGGATATTTTTATGGTAACAGTAATATCCATGGTAATTATACTTACTGCTAGAAAAAAAAGTTAAAAAGTTTGGAGTTTTGCCAACATTAGTGTAAGAACTAAGTGCAAGACGAATTATTTCATAAATCTCTGCTGAAAACTTCTTGTGCCATTTCTGAATGATTTGGATTTGACCATTATTGGAAACAGAAGATTGGCCTGTTGATCAGTAGTCAGATTTATCTAAAGCAAATGCCATTACACTTTTCAATATTTTGATTCAAAATATTAATTCATTCTATATRTTTTTTGATTTTAAACAATTTTGTAATGAGAAAGATCTTCATTAAATAACAGTAATAGAGTAAGAGACATAGATCATTTCTGTTCATTATAAAGTTTGTAATTGTAGCAAAACAAAAAGTAGTCTTTAAAATGTGATTTAGCATAACTAAGTAACAAATTAAACAATTTTAACTATTGACAGTCTTTTCAAATTGAATCTGAAAAGCCAATTATTTGTAGTTTTGGATAAAAATCCAAGCTATTGCTGAATACATTGAAAGTTTTATTGATATTTTTAATTTAAGGTTTAAGGACACTGTGATATATTGCAGTAAAAGATCATTTGAAGAAATGTTAAGCGAACCTTTAATTATTTTTATATTGGGATTAAAAATTCATCCTGAAACTTAGAGTTACATCTGTCCATTGTTTGGCAGTGTTGTATATGAGAAGATAGAATCCTGTTGAGCAGTATCTCCCGTTTAATATCATAAATACAAATACACAAACTATTGAGGTAGCATCTAACTGTAGACCTTGCTGTGTTTGGAAATCTTTGTCTGGTGTCCTGTGTTAACTCTGATAAAATCAGTAGAAAAGCAACAGTAAGCTTAAAGGAAGATCCAGGATAGTGTGCACTTTCACAGTCCGTGAATTGTGATTGGATACAAGCGTGGGGGAAAATAGTCTCTGGAACATTACTAATGATCTGAAATATTTTCTCTACCATAAAAATACATTCAAATGCATTTTAGTATTTGCTTCCAAAGCAGAAAAAAAATGCATGGACATTGAATTGATTCTTTTTTTAATTATTTACTAATATTGCTGTAGTAGTTTTTCCAAAATTAATAGCATGCTGTGGCTTCTAAGTGAACATTTAGAAGTCATTTCATTGAATTACAGCCTGTTCAAGAACAATATTTTGAATGCTTTCACTGACATTAATAAAGCCAGCATGTGTCCAGTAAGTTATTGCATCTAATTTGTCTAAAATGTTACACTGCTAATTCCTTCCAACTCTCATATAAAGTAACGGTGGATAGCCAGTGTAGTAGCTGTAGGAAGTCATTTTTTTTTTTTCATTAATGGGACTTAATTTTAATTGAAYCAAGTTGGTCATGGAAGGTGTTCAGTTCAGCTCACTACCAACAWTATGTCGTGGTCCACTAAGCACAAATCAAAACCAGTAATTTAGTTAAAATGAGTGCTTTGTTTGAATAAGTACCTTAATTTCTAGGTCAGCAACATGAGATTTTTCTCACTCATAGCAAAGAAAGGGCAGCCATATTTAATTTAGACTCCATTCTTTATATGTAAGACTAGAAAAAAAATCTAAAAATCTTTAATTTTTCTCTGCTTCGTTATTGGCTGCTGGCCTGCTAAGGTATTTCGTTTTCTCATTCCTTTATATCACTTTTTATAAGACATTGGTTCTTCATATTAAAACAAGGTAGTAGATCATTTTTTGAGAAGGAAGTGCTTAGGAGTAGGTCTGATCAGGCAAAATTAGATGAAGAATACATTTCCAATGCATCTTCATCAGTGAACATAATTTTAGAAGTGGTACTCTAGAGAAAGAACATACATTTTTATTCCCCTGTTTTAGTACATTCTCAGTCCTTGTGTGTGACAGGTTTCTTATCTTCACTGTTTGAATTCTGCAGATAGTTGTTTCCATTATTTGTATTGAAATACTCTAGAAGTGTCAGGGGGACACGGACAAACTCTTTTCAGTTGTCCTGTGTGACAGGACAAGAGGCAATGGGCAGAAACTGAAGCACAGGAAGTTCCACCTGAACGTGAGGGGGAATTTCTTCCCTGTGAGAGTGACACAGCACTGGAAGAGGTTGCCCAGAGAGGTTGTGGAGTCTCCTTCTCTGGAGATGTTCAAGGCCTGCCTGGATGCAACCCTGYCTAACATGCTGTAGGTGATCCTGCTGAGCAGGGAGGTTGGACTAGGTGATCTCCAGAGGTCCCTTCCAACCTTACTGATTCTATGATTCTGTGAAATAAATATCCAAAGTATTGACTAAAGATGTAAGAGAAATAAAATATGGTGAATTACAATTACTGATGAAGTTTAATATTATAAAGAAAAAGACAAAAATATTTTGAATGAAATAATTGTTTGAGAACAGTCTTGATAAAATGATGTATCTTAAAACACTTTTCTATCCATTTTCTTCTATTTTCTTCAAACATCTTTTCTTCTATTTTTACCAGAATATGAAAAAAAAAACAGCTCATTAAGATTTTATCATCTGCACTTATCTACCATGCTGATGCTCTTTCAGATTGTTAACTTTTGCCCTTCCTCGATACCACTTATTGGTAATGGCAATCTCTGTCCTATGGCAGCTGAAAATACTAGGAGGGGTTTCTTTATTTTTACTTAGTAAATGTTTCAAGGACTTTACTTCAGCTGGCTTCAGTTATTTTGTATGCAAGTACCACCATTGTAATACTGAAGGACAAATAATATTTTTAGAGTATTCTTTCCCTACAAGTAGTCAAACCATAATTCTGATGTGAAATTTGATACAAGTTTGCTTTTGAAATAGCAGGGGAAACTTTGGAATTCAGCATTTCAGTAACTGTAGTAAAAAAATCAGTATTTTTTTGGCTGGGTTGTCAAAGAGAGATTCTAAAATTTCAATGAATACTATAGTGTCAGTGATATATCTAAACAGAAAAATGAGTTTTTATTTAAAGTAAGACTTTTAGTGAACCTTCACATTTTACTATCTAAGATACAAAGATGTGTAATCCTTAGTTACACAGTATAACAGTGGTAACATCCCTGATCTCCATGAAAATGAAATACCTTCAGCCTAATATTTAATCTTATTTTTAGTGCTGTGAACATAGCATGAGTTTTTCTGGACATGCATTTCAAAGTTCAGAAGTCAGGCCTTTTTGAAAATAGAAGCTCTGGCATGTTTAAGTACATTTTAATTAGTAGGTATTCTTTTTATCCACTAAACTTTTTGTTTATTTGATAATCAAAAGCCCAAATTATTTTTAGTCTTGTCTACTTTTAATTACATCTATTATTTCATTATGCCAGATGACTGTTATGTGTTGATGTAGGTAATTAATTGCAGTCAATTAGTATGTTCATAAAGAGTGATTTTCATGCAAATCAGCTTTTATAATTGGAGCTAACAGTGTCCCAAGGTAGTCAGCAAATTAAAGAAATTGATGTTAAACCAAGATGGGTCACCTAATCTTGTGAAATGGCAGCTGTTAGCAGCAACCAAATGTCACAGAAGAAAGATGAGAAAAAGAAGCTTATGGCAGAACAGAGCTTCTTTTGTGATTATTATTACTAGTAAATTATGCTATTTGGTGGCCTTTTTAATGCTTGACTTTTTTAAAAATTTCTTTGATAAGATTGGAAGCAAAGACAGCTTTAATTCAAGATTAAACAATTCTATGAAAAATGTTTAAAAGAATCTAAAAAATGTTTTGTTTCTACTTTGTTGTTCTATGTAGGTGTCAGATCTCAAAAGTGAGATAGAAATTTACCATTTCAGTTACAGCAGGAAAAATACCTCAAATATACTGTAAGCTTGTAAGTCATACCTTGACAGTCTTGCCTCAGTTTTACTGTGTTATTTACTAGTTAGAGTTGGAATTTTTTCCTATTACAAGTTAGATTTTCACTAATGTTCTCTACCAGTTACACACAAGAAAAATTACACATTTGTTTATAAATATCCTCTATTAAAATAACTCTCTAAAACAGATTAGAAATACAGCTATATAATGGAACAAAAGTTTCTTACTTCTAAATTGACATTCTTTTATAAAATGTGCTTTTATTTTGAGTATTAAGATAGTGAACTCTGACCACATATTTATAGAAATTATGCTATAAGGGAAGATATGTTTTATGTATGTATAGTATGTGTAATTCTTTTATTTTTGTTGATTTGAAAAAGTATTAATATTTTTAAAGTTCTGTAATACATTTTTAAAACTATGATCAAGCTAAAACAATTGTGTAAAACAAGTTTGGAAATATCTTTCAGGTCTCTTGATTAATAGAAGACAAGGCAGTATACGGAGCAGTAAAACTCAGGATGTGTCACACATTGCTTTTGGAACAAAGATCCTTGGACCTCCCCCATCTTCAACCAGAAGAGTCAGTGCTAGGGTATCTGGAGAGGTAAGGCTTAAATTATCAAAAAATTAATAGCACTTGTGTAAAGGAGGAGTTTATCTCAGAACTGATGTGAGGCTGCATCAAGAGTACAGTGTTCAGTCTCAGGCCTCCAATACAAGAGAGATTGACAAACCGGAGAACTTCCAGTGTGGAGCGCAACTAAAATACCTGGGGTTTGGAGCACGTGACATATGAAGAAAAGCTGAAGGAGTTGCATTTGTTCAGCCTGCAGAAGAGAAGGCTGAAGAGTCTAATTGCACTTCTCAACTGTGTAATGGAGAGTTATAGAGAAGAAAGGGCCAAATTTTTGAGATGAATAGTAAAAGGATTGAAAGGATGAGAGGGAGCAGTTGCAAACTGCAGTAAGAGAAGCTGTGATTGGATATAAGGAAAAACAAGAGTGGTTAAGTACTGCAACAAGGCCACTGTGCAACTGTGGGATTTCCATTCTTAAAGCATTGAAAATTTGACTAGATAAGGCTTTGAGCAACCTGATCTAGTTTCAGCATTAGCCCTGCTTTGAGTGGGCAGTTGGACTAAAGGTACCCAGCAGTGTCCTCTTACTGAAGTTACTCTGTAATTCCTTACAATTCTTATTTTTCTGAATTTTTCTTTAACAGCTTACTGGGGTGTAGATTTTTTTTTCCATAGTGTAGATCATTTTTTCTTGGGATTAGAGCCATGATTCAAAAAAGAAACAGTATTTAGATACACTGTCAGTGGATAATAGCCATATAGAAGCTCATTTGGTGCTGTCAGTCACAATGCCAGGRAAGCAATTGGTTTTATTCTACTAGCAAGCAATGCACAGGTGCTAGGAATCTGTTGAGGAGCATGAGTTCCAATTTAAAAGACTTACAAAGGGACCTGGCCAAAGGAAGAAGGCAGGTGTGGGCTATTCTGTAGGAAGTCAGCTGAAAGGAAGGTTTGGAACATTTATTTGGAAAACAAATTCAATCCAGAACTGGTATTCAGTTTCGAGTATTTTGAAAGTTCTTCCTTTTTTTTATTTTTCATTAAGAAAATGATATCTTTCAAGGTAACAAAGACTACGGGTAGGCAGACTAATAGATCCTGCCGACTTCAAAGCTTAGAAAAGGGAAGTGAAGTTCTACAAGATGCTGAGGAGTCAGAACTATCGTTCTCACCATGCAATGAATCTCTAGATCAAGGAGGCAAAAGAAATACTCACCGGACAACTAAAARTGTACATCAAAATGGTAAGAAGCTAAAGTAAATATGTAAACAGTTCACAAACTGCCAAAATTTTTGCATAATTTCTGATTCTCTAAAGTAAGACTCAATTCTCTGTTTTTCAGATTTTTTTTTTATTTAACTTGTTAATTACTGAAGATATTTGTATTAAATAACAGCTGGCTCTTCTGTATGAGTTTGAACAAAGCTCATTTTCTCTGCAGGTGTTTTGTGTTATAAGTGTTTGAGCCAGGGACCACCACCACCTCGTGGCAGTAGCTASAGAGTATGCATATACTTTTCCTTCCCTCATGCTGTGTATATAAATGTGATAGTGTAGTGTAGTGCAAAGCTCCTTCATTGTTCTTGATTGTTTTGCAGACTTTTCATTTCATCATTCAGCTTCATCTGAGAATTGTGATAATTCATTTTTATTTTGTTTTAAAATAACATGATCTCGTTATTATTATATTCCTTGTTATTTAACTTTTTTTTCTTCTACTGTTGCTTTTCCTCACTAAAACCAGCATGGGTGATTGGTTTGACCCRTGGTCATTTTCTTCTGTTCTTCTTATAGTCTGTTCTTAAAATTTCTATAGCTTGCCTTCCTCTATAGYCAGTGTTCAAGTTTAACTTTCTTGTGATTGTCATGTTCCTGCTGCCCAAGAAGTTCCTTATAATGTTTGGAAGATGTTTGTATCCTAGGATATTGCTCCATGTGCTGCTCTTTCATGCCTCAAGTGAGAAAAGTATGAGTGTTCACAAGCATTTAATCAGATCTTGGTTTATATTTCAGACCTTGTAAATCAGACCCAGAAAACATCTGACAGTGGAGCAGCAGAACTTCAGCTCCCTCCGCCACAAGCACTATCAACAGACAAGAACAGTCTTAGATTATGTCTAAAAAATGCTGCCAAAAGCACAGGGGAGACAACCAATGGTATAGTGCTAATTTTCTGTTATTTCACATCTTGGTCCTGTGTGGGGTAGGAGTCTATCTGTTGTAAATTTCAAAGGTTTCTGAAGCAATTCACATAAAATATGAATGYGTGCGCTGCAGGGATTATGGAAATCAAACACCCTGCGACAGAATTGCTTTTGAGCATTGATAAAGATTTGCAGGATTAAGCAGAGTAGCAGAGCAGTGAATGAATAAAAAAGAAAAATCCCATGCTCTCATGATTAAAGGGAAGGAACTAAAAATAATTTATTCTTTAAATCCCTGTTAAATTTAACACTGAAGATTCCAAATACTGAAAGTACTTGAGCTTTAACTCAGGTAAGAGTTTAGTACTTAAGTTACGGTAAAGTTAGCTTTTTGGGGAGGTAAGGGGGTGTTAAAGTTCTATGCTTAATTTTTTTTTTTTTTAATTCATGGAAAGGCAAATCAATTTCTTTTTTTTTTCCTCCCTCTCTTAACTATCAAGCAAAAAGCTGTTTATATTTTTTGTAAATACARTGTCAAAAGACTTACCAACTTGCAAAGTGGGCAGATGGCTTAAGTATGCTCAAAACTGTCCAAAAGAATTTTCCTTCACATTGAGTTATTACTGTTTTGTTTAATCTTCAGGATGTTTAGAAGCARTTTTTTTTACTACTCTACTATGACAGTGATCAATAAGGAACTAAGAAAAAAGCTAAATATTAAGACTGTTATTTTACTGCTTTATGCCTGAAAATGAAAATACTCCTTTTTTGGTAGAGGGGTATGTTTGGAATCTTTTTAGTAATAATTGTATACATGAGCAGATAAAGATACCAAATCAGTTTGTAAGTTACTATTCTCCAAACTTTTTTTTCCCCCTCATATTTTGTTTGGTTGGAACTGATAGCTCAGTTTGCAAATTTCAGGTTTTTTAATACATGAGAAGTTTAACTGTACATAGCTGCCTTGATAGTGGTTGCCTTATCCTGTAGTATTGAATTAATCTGTTTTGAAGAGCTTGCCATAGGCTGTGTTCTGAACTTCTTCCAGAGATGATAGTTGGAAAAACTTACCCTCAGAAAAGGATGAGCGTTCTTGAGAAAAGCTCACAGAGGAGGGGGCAAATTCAAAAACAGAAACATCTAACAAAAAGTAAGGAACCTAACAATTTAAAATAAAATTATAGTATGGAACATACATATCTGTTTAAAGTGCTGTAAAAATAGTTTACAAAAGAGAGCAAAGCACACGCTGACATTATTACGTGAGACAAGGAGACGCTTGTACCCCTTTCTAACCAAACTATTTAATATTCACCTTTTTAAAACAAGTATATTTTTTTAATAAAAGTAAAGAAACAATGATTTCTGTGGTAACTTGTAGCTGTTCATGCGTGCTGTTCATGCTGTTGGGACTGTAATCGCAGAAGCCTCAGGATCAGTATTCTAGTCAGGAAACTCCCAACAGCTGATCTTGTCCCGTGACTCAGCCAGGGTCACTGTCTGGACACGTGTCAGGACTGTGCTTTGCCAACAGTGTGTTAATATGCTTCAGCCCGTGAAAAGTAATGGCCACAAACACATGTTCCTTAAGTGCACGCAAAGCTTTTTTGATTTCTGATTCCCGCTTATACCATGATCAAAACAAGTCATATTATCAAGAATTTACTATACGCTACTCCTTTCTTATCACCAGATGCTGAATATTCCTAAACCCTGCACAGCCATCTCCTTTGCTCATCTTGGAACAGGATTAGACATATTATGCCATTAGCTTAATGTTTGTCCCTTTCTGCTTTTGCTTAGGTAAGACCTTTGTGAGCTGTTCATCAAGGCCTGCTTTAATTGGTTTTCTAGCAAAGTGTGTGTGTATATTAGTATACCAACTAATCACATCTCAGTAAGACTCGGTTAAAATATTAAAGCGTTCTCATTACCCACTATCTACAGATCAAAGAGTAGACACTGGAAGAGYTGTATGGCCCTCTTACTGATTTTTTGATAAGAACTAGGTGTGTAAATGAGAGCCAGGCTTTAAGGATCTATGCCTAAATAACAGATTGGCTCCAACAGTTGAATTTGAGTGTTTCATTAATTAATGAACTTCCTATTCATCTCCAATTTTTTAATTCATGAAATATTTTGTAATGTTTTAGTATACTTTAAGTGAGAGCATAATTTGTAGAGAGACATTTCCAGCTGTAGGTCACAAATATTTGCCCAGATTGTTAACAAAAGATAAAATGTCGTTCTTGTAGTTGCTGTGAATTTTGCTACTAACTTCAATAAGAGAAGTTGGAATTATACCTCAGGAATGAAAAAGCAACCTGAAAAAAATCAGTTCATGTTACTCTGATACACAAAGCAGAGAATGCATTTTTGTTAACAGAATAAATACTACTTTAGATTTCAGTGGAAGGAGGGTCAAAGGTTATTTTCCTTGTTACCTTAGAGGAGGGTTACTGCTATTCATAATAATAGTCTTCTGTTASAGAGCTCTCATCAACATATCTTCTATAGCAGGTGTACAGGACCTTTTCAAAGATAAATTGTTTTTTTAGCTAGGGGAAAAATAAAATGAGTGATCATTGTTTATAGTATGCCAATCTTAATTATGATATGTTGAAACCTTCATTAAAATGTTAGGTTGCAATTAGAAGCTCTAACATAAATTTGTCTAGAAGAACTAATTAGATGTTTAGGGGATCATTCTTGCATTTATCTTGTTTGCTGCAGTGTTGTGATTACATAGTAATTTTCATATTTCACTAAGATGCTCTAAATTGTTCATTAGAATTGACAGAGAAATGCTGAGGTAAAAAAAGTTCTGGTACAGTTTGTGGTTGAGAGATAATAGGATTTGGTTTAGTCCAAAACACTCCATTTCTTTCACATGTAGATTATCAACAAGATGCTACACTAACTACAGGTAACAGAAGTTGTTGAACTCCATAACCACTGTAAAATGCTGTCTTTCGGTTTTAGACTTTCATGTCTTCCCTCTGCATATTACCTTAGGAATAAGTACACACGCAAGCTAACAATGTTTGCATTTAACTTACTGCTATACCTAGTACATTTTTTTTTCAATATCTCTGGAAACTAATCTTGTTCTTTACAGAGAGGGTTAGAATTAAACACAGTACAGACACTAAATCTTTTAAACTAGTTTTTTTTTATGCTTCTAAAGTGCTTTTGATTTGGTTAAAGGTTTTATTATTTCACTTACAATGGTGCATAAAGTGATGTATAGAAGTTTAGATGCTGTGTCAGAATCAGGAGTTAGAATCAGGAGTATTYAGGCTTCTCATCTCCTTTTCTCTCACCATTTGAAAAAAAATGTTACTTAAGTCAATTTTGAATGAAGTATCAAAATATAAAAAAGAAATCCTAAAAATCACAAAAACCAAATGGTTTAACACGCTTTTGCTTCAGAATTCATTACAAAATGTTATCTGTAATGACCTCTTCAAATTTAACAGCAACAAGGGAATTAGAAGCCATTCTAGAATGAGAARAGAACATGTGAGGCTACAGTTAGAYGAGTTGCTTGTTATTAAGTCACTAGAACATAATAAAAATTAGGCCAAATGCACTTAGATGTTAGCAGTTTGGATCTTTCTTTCATGGTAGTTTTGATCAAGCGGTACCCTCTCCTGTCCATTCGTTCTCATTCATTCAGACATACAAATGAGTGTGTTATGATGAAGTAGGTTATATRCTGAGTATATAAATATATCAGAGGACTAGTTACAATGATCTGAAACATTAGCATTTGAAAACCCTGCAAAGATAGTGTGATATATGTCAAAYCTAATTCTGTGATGGGGGGAAAAGGCTTCTGAATACAGGAGAAGTATATGTTGTGGATCTTGATCTTAGACAAACCACTGACATGGAAACTTGGTAAAACATGCCTAGATAAAACTACAGAAGGGTGGGTACAGAACTGGTCAGAAGACTGCAAAGTACTGAGATAGGAAAGCTGCTAAACAACAAAACTGAGCAGCTGTTTTGAGGATTTGGGCAAGTGCGAAGGAGCAGATCACTGTATGAACATACATTATTTATTGCATGTTTGCATATCCTGGCCAAAAAAAGTATTTAAAAAAAAAAGCAAATGTCACCTTAGGTATTTTTTGTTTGTTTTAAATGTTTTCATTTAGTCATTTTAAAGACATAAAAGAGAATATTCTGTACTGCTAGCATGTGTACTGTGTTTAGTTTCAAAAAAGTGTCACAAGATTGTTTTGTTGCAAAGATGATTTAAATGAGAAATTGGGGAACACTTGCTAATTATAAGTATTGCRTGTAGCATTACCATTGTTGGAAGATTTTCAGAATACAGCAAATTATGTCCTAAATAGTTTAGCTGTAGTTAACCTACCCTAAGATAAGGGAATTGATTACGATTTTTTGTAACTGTCTTATGATGTCAAAGAAAGTTTGATTTGATTGGATTTTTTGTATTTTTTTAATATATTTGTACATGTACAAATACTGTAATGCTCTTGCTAGTTTTAAAAGTTCTAATACTGTTAGGTGTAAATTATCACTAGAAAACATGTCTGATTTGAAATTTTATAACTGCAATCACTCAAGAAATTAAAATCTTTTACACAGGGCACCTTCTGCTCTCAGTAAACATGTTTAATCGTTAAGTACAGTGGGCATAACCAACAGTATTTCTTGATGTAACTACATTTCAAAAATTATTGATGGTAAGAATTGATTCTGTACATAATGATTGGAAAACAAATGGGTTAGCATTTTTCATTTAAACCTCTCATGTTTAGGTGAGAGCCAGGGCAACGCTTTTGAATGTTTCTTCCTTCATTTCTGTATACCTGTGCTTCATGGTCATATTATAAAATGATATTTTGTCTGAAAGTGAGGTCTCCAGACACTTTATTTTTCCATTTGGCAAACAGTTTAGCCTGGTCAGTGCACGTACATCAACAAATGTAAATCTCAGATGATTAACTTGTAAAAATTCACATTACATGTTTCAACTTCACTATAAATGCTCTGCATTTCAAGAGGTGAAATTTTACTTCTCTGTACTGTCTGTTCCTCGAACCACATTCATGATGTGAATACATATGTTATCCTAGCCAGGTAAATATTGAAGATACTTTTTTTCTTCTTCTTCTTTTTCCTAATTCAGTGAGTTGAAAATCTTAGTATCATTGGCCAGGCTTACTTTACTTACTGAGACTGCAAAATTAGATATAATTTCTGATGCTGATTGCAAACATATGTATATTTATTTAGCTCAACCTCACCCCCCACCCCCACCCCACCCAAGTTCTTTCCAGCTGAAACACAGGCTAGATTTACATGTATGAAGACTCCATTTTGAGAAACACCTACTTTGAAAGCCTTAGGAGTCAGAGTGGGTAATCAGTTCCAGGTGAGTGAGGTTCCAGGGAGATGGTGTGGGCCGAGGTGTTAATTCAGTCATCAACATACAAATAGGAAACCTGAATATGACTAAGAAATGGAGTCTGGCACAAACACCACTACTGTATTRCATCCTGTTCTGGTTTCAGAAATTCAGAAAGGATATTTAAAGATCGAGTGGGAAGAGGAGATAAATTCTGAACGTGTTTTGGTTTTGAAACAATACTTATATTGAAAAACTCAAAAGACTGTCAGCAATGGATCTCACAAAGAGAAGGTTTGGGTGTGATTGGAACAGTATCTATGAATATCTTCAGGAGAAACAAAACTTGGTATTAAAGGGTCCTTCAGCCTATCAGATAAAAATGTAAGATTGTATGACTGAAACCAAAGCCAAAAAAATGTAGACCTAAGATAAAGGATGTTTTTAAACAGATTATTAACTATTGAAACAAATGCCAGTGATTATGGAAAGTTCTCTTTTGCTACATATTTTTAAGTCAGGACTCTGCAGTTCTCTCAAAAATACTGGACATCATATGTTGCTGCTGAAGATGAGATGCTGCTGAATATGAAATACTGCTGCTCTGTGGAATGACAAGAGAACAAAAAAGGGCCATTGCGAATGTTCTTTCTAACCTGAAAACTTATATAAATCACGTTCCTGTAAGAAGATACTTGCATCTGCAGGCATCTGGAAAACTAAAAAAATTTTGGTGGACCTTAGAAAAGAGTGTTAGGAATGTTCTAACCTGTGCCTGCTTAGCATCCCTGGTAGCTGGGGAAGCGATTTCTTTACATACCAATGAAGTTTGGGGAGTGATGGCATTTTTACAGGTTGCTTGCAGCACTTTCTGGAGTCACAGATGTGGCAACATCTTTAGGGCCAAAGCATTCAAAACAATTTAACGGTCTGTGGGTCAGATGCCTGTCAGAGTAACTGAAAGTTCATAGCTGGTTGGGTAGACCAGCTTTAAAATACTGCTTTAGGGCAAGAAAGTTTTTGAATTATCTTAAGTCACGCAACTGATTGAAAAAAGAAGTCTTCGAGTCTTTGTTCTTGAGCATCCTAACACTGCAWTCAGCTTCATTGAAAAGCCAATAAAAAGATTCTTCCTATTTCATTTTTCATAGGCAAAATTGTTACTTTAAAAATGCAGATCTTAAAATATATTTTAAAATGTAGTGAAAACAAACTGAGAAATACAAATTCATGATTAACACTGGAGATATGCAGGCAGAAAATTTGTGTTTTCCTTTTAATGGCTTCAATGTTGTTTTATTCAGATACAACTTTTTACATGAAATTCTAATCACCTGGGTAAGAAAAACRTGTTATCAGATGGGTGTGAAGCAGTCTTGAGTGATCAAAGACAGGAGAGTCCAGCACTGGCTCTCCTTTGAAAAAACTAGTAGTTWTTGGTCAGGAAAAAAGATGGAGTTTACACAGAAAAAGGATGACTCAGAAGCATTGAATATTCACATTTTGTGGCTTTATAGTCCAAAATATTTTTAAAATAAATGTCATTACTTAAGTGTTAATCTTAAATGTCTTATAGTCATTAATTAAAAGTGAGAGAAGAGGTCTGTATAATTACAAAACAGATTTTCTTCATGTATATTAGACAATGATTAGATTATTTTAAACTAGCAGGATTTTCTGATATAAAATGAGATTACATGAAAAACCATGGGGCTTGTGGTTGTAGGTGGTCTTTATTTAGAGGATGAAAAGTAGTCTGCCCTGCAACAAGTAGTTGCAATCCATAAATGTCAAAGATGTGTGAAGTCCCTACTTTTGGCCTGGTTGCTTGTGTGAACTACCATTTTAAGTGCTAACTACAGTATGGTAGCTTCACTGCCAGCTCCAGTAAACTGGAGATATCACAGCAACCCAATAAGAGGGCAGCTCTTTCTCCTGGCATACTCATTTTTCGCTTCCTTTTTGCCTGCTCTGTGGTAGTTCAGAGACTTCCTTTTCAAATAAAGCTGCRGAATCTGCTTGAAGTGATAATTGCTTCTATATACAAAACTAAGAAGGAAGAGTTGAATACCATTGTAAACTTACTGTCCTCTGTGACAGGCATTTAATTGCTGCATTAGTATGTTATTGTTACATTTTTACTATTTTATATTGATTTTTTTTTAATTTAGTTGATGCTAACTTTGTTTTATGGAGACAGAAATTTCAAAATCTAATGAATAATCCACACCACACCACCTTTAATGAAGATAAGGGAGTATTACATACTTGAGCAGTTCTCTTTTTTCTCAGTTGCTACTTGAGATTGGTTTTGATCAATCAAATTGTCAGGTTTTTTCTATACTATCGTTCCAACCAGTAAAATATAACTTAATAGGGAGAGTGTAAAAATCTTTTCGTGTTTTTCTAGTGCACTGAATCTTTAAATCCATTTCTGTAGTTTATTGTTTGTTTTAAAATTGGCAGATTAGCACAGCCTGTATGCAGGGAAACCTAGTGAAACAGATATCTTAATGCATTTTTCATATCACACTGTCTTTCAGGAAAGCTGTGGTTTGAGATTTAAACCATAGATTGTGGACATAGGAGTGTACAATTTCAGCAATAAAGAACCAGTAGATTACAATATTAGGATCTTTTTGCCTGATACGCATGATGTTTTTCATAGAAAATACCAACCACAAAAAATGCTTGCATAAAGCAATTAACAGCCAGATTAAATAAAATTATGTTTTCCTAGAATGGAATTCAGTTGAACAGTATCAAATCTTAATAATTGAATAGTTTCAGATTTGCAGATTGCAGACTTGCATGTTACATATCACAGCCTGCAGATTCTTTGAGCTGTAAGGGGGAAGCAGCAAGATCTCTTTCATTACATCCTCCTCAGTTTTCCAGATGTGTAAATCTGATACAGAAGAATATTTCTTCATAAAAAAACTTACTTTGCTGTATGACTTTAAGAAAGCAAGGCAGTGATCATCATAACTTACATATTTGTCATCAAAATAAACATTTTGCTATGCATGTCACTAATTTTATTACCTTTTGCTAATTTCAGATGAATGGGTGTTTCCTGAAATTGCCAGTGAGGCTTTTCATTTGGATGAGAGTCCGCAGTTCACAGCTATTCAAGATTCAACCTGTCATAATATAACCTCACCGCAGAATGCCACTGCTGAACATCAAGGCAATGAAACAGGTGATGACCAAGTGAATCATAAAGAAATTTTCACATTTTCATCAAGACCTCAGTCAGCTTATCATGGGAAGTCTCCAAGTATGTCACAAGAAGGTTGCCTTTTCCCTTTGGATTTGAAGCAAGACAGTAACCAGGCCCAAAGGGAAACCCAAACTGAAGATAACTTTCAAGGAACTGACAGCACTGAAGAGGTAAGCCACTTCATACATGGAATATGCATGTAGTAGTCTTCATCCTAAAACTCCTAGGATGAGATTCTGTCTTCAAGCCAGAGTAAGTCATTATTTTCCCCATAAACCTATGGGCAGATTTGTCTTTGTCAAGTGACTGTGCCTACCTGGATACAGGGTTGAAAATACAAATATTCTCTTTGTAACAAGTGGACAAAAGAAACCTATTGCTGTATCAGCCCCTGCACCACAAGGGTGAGTGCTTATAGTTCGTCATTACAACAGAACGAGAAAAGTCTGCGTGCCAGACTTGAGCAAGAGGTATGTCTGATGTACACAGCTGAGCAGGAGTGGAGCAATTAAAGGCTTTATTCTGCCCTTTAAAGCTTTAAGCAGGGACTGTTTTGCTCACCAGCATTGTCAAAAATGAATTAAGAAAATTCARCTGCTTAATATTACTTGATGATCAATAGATTTCTGCTTTACGTCTTATCTGARCTGTGTGTCATCAGACTTCTTTTGCAGTGTGGAAATCCTTCAGCAATAGAATTAAGGAAATGATTTTTATTTTTTAATCTTGATTGATACTATTATAAAAAAATGTAGCAAATAGTCAAATCACTGAATAGTTGCATTGAATTGTTAAAATAACTGATAAGAGTTTCTGCCTGTATTAATTCTAGTGTTTTTCATGTTTTTTTTTTTTAAAAAAAACACTGTTTCTTATTCTAATCTGTTTCTCGAAGGTGAGGAGTTAAGTACAACTAAGTTACATGATAGCAAGATAGATTAAACTCAGCAGGAATACTCTTCTGTTCTGAGAAACCGTATTACTGATGCTAATTATATCCAATAGAAATTGTCTTTTTTTAAGATTGTGGGTTTTTTCCTTGTTTGCAGGGGGAGGAGGGAGATACTTAAATCTATAGGGCTTCCTCATTTTGAGTATTGTTCCAGAATTTCTGTATTAAATTATAGTACTGTTCATGATCTGTTAGCCTGACTATATGTAATAATGGTTCTGAAGATTTAGAACTCTTCAGATTTCAAGTAATTTTTGTCAGTTATGCTCATGAAAAGTCAGAGAGGTCATTCTTGATGCTAGGTTAAGGAAAATATTTCTTTAACGTAAGAATTGTGGAAGGCTTCCAGCACTGTCCCTTCCTCAATTACAATGCTCTCCAACTTGTTGGATGYTTTTCTTTCTTTATTTTATTTTAGTCCATTGTAAAGGTAGGTCTCCAAACAGTGTGAAGAATGGCAAACCAGAATTTCAGAAAGGGCACAATTGTTAACCAGTGAATGCTGCCCTATCAGAACTGATTTTAATTATTATGTGAGCTAAAGACTTTCCTTTGGTCATGTGCCAGCAGTACTCTAGAGAGCAGCCTTTGATTCTTTCATTATCTTTGGACAAAAACTGCATTAGATCATTATCAGCATTGCAGCTGTAAATGCATTACACTGATAAAACTAAAGTATAATTACAATAAACAAATCTACAGCATGCTAATAAATTATCAGAGCTTTTAACTCAGTCTTATTACATTAGTAATTCATAGTTTTCTTTCATGTRAAACAATTTCTTGGTTCAGTGGCTTTTTTTTATCAGTCATATTTTTGTCCATATTCATCCTCATTTGTACAGATGTATTCTGTGTTGTTCTGCAATGTCAGCTTTCCACTGATATTCTGGGTATTCATTCAACATTCAAAAAATTCTCTACTTTGTATTACTAAAAAAAAAAAAAACTGGAAAACAGTTTTGTATGAGGCATTGAAAATACAGGAAGGAGGATCCTGGAAAAGCCACAGGAGCTAAACATAAGACTACTGGCTTAACAATATCTCTTTTAACATAATTTAAGGTATCTTTTTGCAAAATCACCAGAATTCTTTAGCTTAACATAATGCATTCCGTCAGTTTATTTAACTTGCATGACAAAATATTTACTAGGCTAAATCATGCTAACTTTTGCAGTGCTATTTAAAATTGTGTTAATATTACCTGCTGAAATAAATTACATTGTTACAGGGTTTTKCTCTTTTGTTCCTTGTCACAGTCCTTGATTGTATTACAGTATTCTTTAAAATTTAAATGCATTATGTTTAGATACAGCACTCTTGAAACTATATCAAACAAGATACAACTCAACCTGCAACGAAAATAAGTGTGTATGAGCATGAATTGCCTTTCTTCTGGGAATACATAAGTGAAACTTTCAGGTCTTCATGAAAAAAAATTTGTTTACTTTCCCAGTTTATATATCTAAGACTGGGATAGAAGTCAAAAGTGCTAGAAATTTGGGGTTTTATTAAATCATTGCATCATGCATTCTAAAATTACAGTTAGAGAGATCAAATCCCAGTTTCGTCCCAGACTAATATTGAAGTTAGTACTGCAAAGCAGCATTATGTMCTTTTTGACTAAAGCAATGGAATAGCAGTATTTTTCTATAAATAAATACTTACTAAATTGTGAAATGTATGAAACAGGCCATTGTGCTTCACAGTAGATTTCAAGTAAGTGAACATTGACTCTTTTTATGTTGCATATACTGAAAGCCAGAAGATATACACATTAATTGTGTTAGAATTATCTTTTATGTAATTTTTTTCTTTTGGGGAGGAATTATTTATAATTGGGCAGCAATTATTTATAAATTTCCTTCAGTGGTAACTAATTAGTCACTGGGATAGTTAAATGCTGCTATTCAATTACCTACCTTAAATGATCAGTAAAGGATAAAATTGTTTCTTCTCTTAGAATCTTTTACCATCAAATAGCTTATTTTAGAAATACATAAATGTCCATGCTTTCAGCCCAAACTTCTGTAAGAGACTTAATCTAATTAAATTTGTCATATCAGCTTTTACAGATTGAGGCAAACCCAGAGCAAAAGCCAGAACTTTTGCTGGTTGCAGGAGCTATGTGACTGTGASCGGTGTGACTGCAGTGTCACACAGTGCTATCAAAAACCTGCTATTTTAAGAGGCACATTCATCTGTGAAGACTTCTGTAAGGAAACTGAGAAATTTTCTGTCCTTAAATAATTCAAAGAGTAAAGGAATAAAATTAAGGAAGCTAATGTATCATTAGAAAGACTGATAGGCATTTTCACTCTGATACCTCAGTATTAGAGCTCTGCCTACAAAGGGGCTACATCTGATCTACTCCAAGTGGCCCTTTAGAGTCATTAGAATCATCTTAAAATTACACCCCAGCCAGAGTAATCAGTTTTACATACCTGGATATTATTGTCCAACTACCTGTCTGCATGTTCTTACAAGGAATGCAGTACAAAGGCTATGTAGTGAAATAATAGTTYCTCAGGGAAATCATTTTAATCTTCAGTATACCTGTGCTGTCCTAAGTTAATCAAGCAAACTTTACTGATATTTTTGGCACCATTTCCTAATTGAATATTTAACAAACAAATTATTCTGGAACCTAAATATTTTTCGCTGAAGGGACATGGAAAGTTGTGTGAGATTTAAGTTACAAATAAATCAAGATTATATTTTTTCCTCAATGCCTGAAAATAATGCATTGTTTTAAGTCTTCCACCTTAAATTAACCTAATTTAGTTTCCAACATAGATTTTAAGATAGCTTCATGGCAAGTGAAAACACTAGAATAAGAAAGAAGTGTATGTTTGTATTTCAAGGAAATTACTGCATAGGATTTTTTTTATATATATATATATATATATATTTTCCAAAATATGTCATTTCAGTATTAACAATTGAATGAACTTTGAATGAACTAAAGCAACACAAAGTTATAAATGTGATGACATTTCATGTATCTGTAAATTTCTTGTTCTGCCTAAAATGTACAATAAAAATAGGTATTGTGGAAATGGCTAAATTAGTCTGTCTTTTTAGAAAGCATAATATAAATACATCGCTCCCTTGTTTTTTGCAAACGAATAGCAGTCAGTGATATCTTAATAAATAAATTCAACCTTACTTGCTCATTCTTTTTATGTGTGTGTGTGTGTGTGTATATATATATATATATATAAAATATTCTTTAAAATATTAGAAAATGCATTAGATCCTTGAAATAGTGCTGCAGTATTTCAAAATTTTAAATTAGATTATTTATTCAAGTAATTACACTGTTTACTGTTGGAATCAAAAATATGCTTTACTAAGTTCATTCATAATTCCCTTGAAAATWCCTGAGACTTAAGCGTGTGCTTAGGTGCATGATGAACTGAAATTATAATCTGGTCTGTAGGGGGGAGGAAATAAGGTATATTTCAATTTTATTTAAATAATTTACATTATTGTTGTTTGGTTTTCTCGCATCTTTTAGGATGAATTGAGAAGACTGGAACTTCTGAAGGCTACATAGCATGACTTTGTTTTTCTTTTTTTTCCCCATTTTACTCATCTTCCCATGTTGCTGAGTTTATTTAGCTTGTCCTCGATGTAACCTTCACATATACTTCCAAAAAAGATGCTACAGGATAAAATATTAAAATAGTCTTTGGTATAGATGGGGACATTGAGCCCTTTTGAAATTTATGGAGTAAGAAGATAAAAGTAACCTTCCCATCAAAATATCTCCAGATGTGTTCCTTGCTTCTGTTTATTTGCATTGACACTTTTTGAGGTCTGTTTGCCGGTCACTTACTCGTCAGTTTATAAAATGTCGTGTGTATAGCATAACACAAAATAAAAAGTAAAACTTTTCTTCTTGGCAACTCTCTAATATAAAAATATTAAAGAGTAATGGCAGCTGTACTTTCTGCAGCTGTACTTCTCTTTCAAGTAACTATACCCATTTTACCTGCTTATCTTACAAAGAAGCTTCCATAGATTAATTTAGGGCATAAATGTTTTAATTATAATGTATTTTTGGTTGTGTTAGCATAATCATATAATTATACGTCTATCTCCTATTAACATACAGAGTTTTTAATAAATATATGCAGTTTTTATTCGTTCATCTTTAAAATTGTTAAATATTCAAAAAATAAATTCTATATAAAATATCTTCAGTGAAACTGCATGGTATGATAACTGTGGTTTTTGGTAAGATTGCAATATAATAGAGGGTTTATTTTCTTAAGCGTGCATTTCATTTTCAGCAGTCCAGTCCTGGACTCACTGAAGTAAGTAACAAACTTGCCTCATTTTTATTTGCAGTAGGATTGTACCTTGCCTATGAGAGGCATATTGAAGATGATATTTCAGTGTCTTTTTGAAGCTTTCAATATATACTGCCTGCTGTGGTAGTATATGACAGAGGAGCAATAACGATTAGATGAAGATGAGGCTCCTCATCCTTTCTTTCATGGGAATAATAACATGGAGGCAAACAGTAGCTTTTGCTTCCCTTTTATTTTTCTTTCTCTGTGTTTGGACTTGCTGTTTTGATGTTGAGATGAGGTGAGCATAAGAAACTTGATACATGGGATGTTTTGCTGAGGCGCTGTTAGAAGCATAAATACAAGGCTAATAAAATAACTTCAAAAATTCTGAAATGATATTCCAGAGATGTGTAAAGTGGATCTCAACAGGCATTTTCTTTACATTTGAGCTCAAGATGCTATGAGAAAATATGGAATGCTAGTAATTCTATAGAAAGACACCACTGTAATGGACTTTATCCTTACTTTTTGTGKTGCAGTTGTTATAATTTTGATTTAAGTGATGATTATCGTGTAACCCCAGGTAAGAGAGATTTCCAGCATTCTAAATTGGGGCAAGAATTTGAGCCTATGTTTTGAAATGTGCAATCATTTCTGTTCTCCCTCCCTTTGGTTCCCTACTGAAGTAGTAGAAATATATTTATGGTATACTCAAGTTTGTTGCCAGGAAGAGCAGATGGTTCTCAGAATCTTTGCAAATTTAGAATAAAGCTGTAGGAATTAAAGAGCCATTTTGAAACCTTAAGGTTAAGTGTTTCATATGAAACAGTATTGTGTGATGATGAGAGGAAATCACTATTACTTTGTTTCCTAAAYTTAGGGTGACAGCAGTGAATTCATCCAGGGTACTGAGTACCTTAAGACCAGCCACAGCAGGCAAGGAATATTTGATTCAGCAGTTCTTAAAGAGAGCCCAGTAAAGAGAARGTCCTGGAGAAATGAATACTGGAAGAATAAGGGACACAGCAAACACAACCTCAAGGAAACTATATTGTCAAAACCACAATGTTCCACTATGAAAAAAATGGATTCTGCTAACTCTCAGAGAAGTTTAATGCCTACCCCTTGTCTTTCTCCAACTGGAAGTAAATCAGAATTCTTYAGAGTAATTCCAAATGCATCTGAAAAACCTGAAAGATCTGAAAGAGTGTTTGGTCAATTAAAAACATCAATCAATATAAAGTCCATGAAGAAAATCTCAAGAGAAAATTTGTGTATGACAGCAGAGACTTCTGTAAGTGATTTTACTTGGAAATTAAATGATTAGATTGTATAAATAGAGGAGCTGTATTAAATTACCATTTACAAGAAGTRAGAATTAATACATTTTTTTTCCAGATACATCCTAGGTTTTCATTCCAGATACATTCCATCGTAACAGTATTACGAAGTTCAGTCTCCTGAAAGTTTGGTTTCATAGATTTTTTTTGTTGTTGTTGTAGTTGTTTAACCTAAAATAATACTTCAGATAAAACAAATCAAAGAGGTTCATAGATGAAAAGAGGTGTTATTAAGCAACTCACATTTTAGAAATACACAAGTTAGAGATGCACATACAAATTTGGGCTGGAAGGCTACAGAGGAAAACTGACAGACTTTCAATAACCATATTAAAGAGGAACCATAGAAGAATCTRTGTACTTCATAGTCTGTCTACTACAGTTCTGAAAAATAATAAATTACATGATTCAAGGCTAGCAGTAAGGCTGTGACATTGAATTGCCGGGTTACTCTGGGAACTGTTGCATTCCCCAGTGTTGTTTTATCCCCATTTTTTTTCTTCCTGTGCTCTCTTTATGGAAACATATAGTACTTTTAAGAACAAATTAGTCTGATGCTAATTATGTTCTTACAGATTTCTTAATTGTTGTTTGTTAGCTTATGTTAAATACTGTGCTTTGAATTGGGAATTAAAGCTTAATAATCAGTTGTATTCTGTAAATAGCAAATGAAGTGTGTTACTGTGCCACGTTTCAGTTATGGAATTCTTCTGTGCTTAGAATTACTGCCTGTCTGTATCTTTTAACATCTGACCTCTTCACCAGATTAATACTGGATGGGAGCCAGCGTCTGTCAGTCACAGAGGGCTAGAGAAAAGTACAAGGACAGAGCAGGCATCCAGTGATACCCTACCTGCATGCTCTGCCGGCTTCCTGCCAGCAGTACAGCTTAGTAACTTCTTGAATGAAAGGTGGTGTTTCTGTGTTAAATAACTGTTGGTGGATTTTCTTCTACATATTTGTATATCTTATTCTTGTATTTGTGATAGGAAACTAGGAATAATCATTTATTATTMTTCTTACCTGTGCTACTCAGTATTTTATAGCTGTGCATCATATTCCCCCTCAAGTGTCTTTTCTGCAGGTCAAGTTCTGTTGTATTTAGTCCTAGTTTTGCTTGTTTGTGTGGGGTGTTTTTTKGGGCTTTTTTTCCCATGGCTCTTGAATCATGGTCACTGAAGTAAGACTGCTTTTTTTCTTGCTGTAGTATCTTGARCCAGGTACTGCACAATGCTAGAAACCAAAAGAATAAGCACTTCTCTTTTTGTTGCTCTATGAAGTAGTTATTTATGCTTTGGAAAAACTTAGTTACAGGTAATGGGCTGCAGTGTGACATTTTCCTGATTTACGTGTAGGAAATTGAGGTCTCCCATCGTTATTGTGTCTTTGTCCTTGCAGCTTGTTGAGTCTTTAGGATACTGCAGTCACCATTCTAGTAAGGGGATTTTGCTATTGTTCAATAGTTAGAATTTTAATCCATGGTGTTTCTGTTGTTGTTGGTAACTGTTACCTGCTTTGACTGTGCCCATGAAAGGGGAAGCAGAAGTGACTACTTCCGTGGGACAAAGCTGCTGCTGCGGCTGTGGCAGGATCGTCTGATGATGACCCTGATTGTAACACCTACTTTTGGCTGTTACGGCTGCAGAGAGTGGACTACACTGCTGCTGTTTGTGGATGTAGAAAACAGGGCCTTGAACATTAGGAAGAGCAATCCAGCCTGGGCTTCAGATTAAAAAATAGTGTCTAGGAAAGCACATGTTCAACTTTTCTCAGTATCTGTGGCAGGGAAACCTGCTTATTGCCATGCCATTGATACTTCAGTGGGTGGGTGGTTTTGTTTTTTGTTTTGGGTTTTTTTTGTGTGTGTGTGTGTGTGTGTGTGTGTGTGGTAAAATGGGCACCTTTAGTGGATGGGTTTTATGTATTTTGTAATTCAGTGAATCAGACTATGAATCAGTCTCATGGTTTGAGAGTTCTTGAAATCTCTTCTGGTATTCTACAGGTAGCTGAGTGGACTTTGTAAAGGGCTTATTCTTTTACTGATAAAAATAGACTATCCTTTTTCATGAAGAGTGGAGACAAAAGTTTCCTTTGGGAAGGAAGGGGAGTAGGGGAAGACAAGGGGAATGAAATACAGTAACATAGGTGGAAATGTGAAGTGGTACTGAGACCCTATGGTGAGTTTGTAAACTTCAGGTAGGAGTGGCCATCTGAGCACAGAGTATGTCCTGCAGGATGATATTGCTGGAATCATCATTTAGGAAGTAGAGAAAATTAACAATAGAAGTCAGAGACATCAGTGAAAAAAATCAGTGGCTGATAACCTTAAAGAACAAAATAACAAAAACAAAGTCCTAAAAATAGCGTATATTCTATAAATTTATTTTAGAGAAAAGACGTTAGAATTGCTGCTTATGATGTAAAAGTATGCGGTGTCTGTGCGTTTTGGATTTAGAGAGAGGTAAGATACTTGTTTCTTTCTTCTTCTTCTTCTTTTTTTTTTTTTTTTTTTTTTTTTTTTTTGGTAGTTTTGGGATTAGACAGACTTTCTAGTTACCAGTAACTACTCACTTTTTTATGATTAAATGTATTCCTACCTTGTTTCCTCATTATCTTAGCTTTGGGAAATTGTTCCACTTAAAATTCAAGTATGTTTATTAGTAATCATAACTATAATCTGTTTGTCTATAACAAAATGGAATGTTGATTGCTTTCATGAAAGATGTTATGAGTGTTTGAAGAAGTGATCAACTTCTCTTTATCCTTTAGAATATAGCTAAATGTAGACTGCTGATGTGGTTTGCAATTAATTTTTCATTAGCAAGTCCTCTTTTGTCATACTTAGGAACCAAAATACTTTATTACTTTGACTCCRGCCATGTCAAGCCTGATAACAAGCCATCTTTGTTATTACCCTGTTTCCTTTACAGCTACTGATTGCCCACATGGTCTGCATGTATGACACACACACATAGGGCTCACATATGCCAGCTGGTCTCCCTATTGCTCTGCAGTTTCTTCTAGAGCTTAGGAAGTGTGCAGTGTCTGTCAGCAGCAGGTATAGCTCTTAAAAGGMTATCTGTTTGTGCTAGTACTAATAGGAAAAATGGCTGGTCTGATACAAGCTGCAGTAAAATAATGGGCTGCTTAGTTATTCCAGCTATGTGTGAACAGTCACCCCTTGACACTGTAATGCCAATAGTTTGGCATGGTTTGCCATGTTTTGTGCTCAGATTTGCTGAAGTGATAGCCATTTGAGATGACATTTTATAGTGTCTTCTCTGAAAATTGCAGGTACTTTCCCCCCCTCCAAGACACCTTATTTTTATTGTATCTTTTCTTTTCCTAAGCTTTCATTTTGTGATACCTGTTATTTGGCAGCTCTGATGTGTTTTAGGCTCCTGTATTCTGACTGTACAGCAAAGAGGCATCCCTGACTGGATGGTGCAAGTGCACCAATAAATTGTCTATTAAAGCGAAGAACGTGAATTCCCTTTATAAAAAGAATAAAAAGGGAGAGAGGAAAAAAGAATAGAGAAAGAATAGCTAAATTCTTCTTGGTTTGTAGCAGGTCTTCGCTCATAACCACATAATCCTTCTCATGTAAAACTGGTGTAGTGAAGCAAAAGTTGTAAATATTCATAATCAGCATACATGCATTTTGAAGTATGATATGCAAGATACTAGCTGAAAAAAATAGGATGGTTGTAATAGGAGCAGAAAGCACTTAAGCAGTTTAATAGTTCTTTCTTTCTTTCTCCTTTTCCTATTGATGCTAAAAGTAAGAGTATAAAAATAAGAGAAAATTGTGTGGGACCATAGGATACCAAATGTAATGTCTTTGGGACAAATGGGTTCCAAAGCTTTCCTCAGTTAATTTATCTTTTTCTTTCCTGTCAAATATATTTTTTTAATTTTTAAAGTGCCAGAAAGGATAACTATGTTTTAATTTTTGTAATGTTTTTGTTTTCCTTCAAACATGAAGAAGAGCAGTCATTTTTTTTTTCTCTGCTCATAAATGTTTGATTACTAAGTTAAGACAGTAGGACTATCACCATACTATAATTACTTGGTGTAAGTGTATTGCACATGTAATTTGTTGATTGCAAGTTTTTAGCAAAAACAAGGCTTATGAGTATATTGAAGAAATTATGAATGGTGGACTTTGTGTTTATTGCTACAAAATATAAGACAAAAGTATCTGGCWGATTTAGCTCTTGTATTTCATTTGATTAACTAATAAAATTTTCCCCTCCATAAGCCTTCCCTTGGAGTTCTTCGATGCTTATTTTCTTAATATGGTGTACTGCAAAACTGAACAAAAATTTGAGTGCCACTGACCGCTTTTAAGCAGTGGTTTGTCATTAGAAAGCATGTCCAACTAGCTCTTAGAGAATAAAGTCAAATATATACTTTATGTTAAAAATATTTTCAATATTTTTGAAGTGAATATGATCAGACTTGAATATAGCTTTTTCTGTGACCACATGCATATCTAAGACAAGGAATATTTTACTTTTTTGGTATCTGCTGAATACAGTAGATATATTTCTGAGCAGTTTTGCAGGAAGAAATCCATATTCTGGATTCCTATAAGTTTTAAGAAATAAGTTCTGACAGACACACAATATTGTTAACAATAACAAGCACTGGAGGTTTTTTTGTTTGCTGTAGACATGTAATTATTTTATTCTGTTTTGAAGCACTCTTGAGAATTATGTACAAGAGGATGAAAGGATATTAGAGTAAGAGTTTACAGAGAAGTACTCTTTTAATCTGCTCATACAGAGAAATTAAAAAAAAAAAAAAAAAAAACTTAACCAGCTCTTACTGCAGTCGATTTGCTAACTGCTTAATATACTTTAAGGACCTGGTTGCTTGCAATGTTTTATTCATGTTTTAATAGAGTTCTCTATTATTAAGTTCAAATATTTTTAATTAAGAAAGAAGTACAACCCTCTGGGTAATGCTGCAACCGTGTAGATAGACGGTAATTAAACTTTTCTGCACTATAACTACATTCAAACAATTCTGAGTGAATCATTTGAAACTAAAAGAATACAAATGTCATTATGGATGAAAAAATCCTTTAAATAACAGTTTTAGTCAATCTAGCGGAAGTTTTAAGAGTTTAATAAAAAAAAAACTTTATCATAAGGGGAGGATATGGAGAAAGACAAGATAAGCTTTTAATTGCTAAATAAAATATTCAGTATAGACAAATATATGAGTATTGTGGAATTACTTCTTATCAAATATTTCTCCTAAATTACAAAGTTAAATTTATCTCAAATTCAATTTTCAAATTCTCTTTGAAAATTAGCTAAAACAATACAAAATTTGTGAAGAGACTTTTTTTTTAGTAGTCATCTAAAGCTACAGAATATTTAGACCCATTTCTCCTTTATTACAAGGGTCTTATTGCAGAGGCAGTTAAGGACAGAAATCTCATGACTCCTCTCTTTTCTGAACATGGTATTTCTGTTGAAGAATGGGAGGATTATAAGAGATGAAAACAGAATGACAATTTGAAATAAGATAAAGCAAAAAAAGAATGCTTTAAGTTGTTTTGTATAAATTCCAACATCTATACATCTTTCTTCATAGAGGTAAAAGAAAATACAAACAGGACTGGGAAGTGTTTTGCCTCAAGAAGAATATTCTTTCAATTCTTAATGCCTTTATTCTGCATGGCAGAAGTTCATGCTGTCCTTTGAATTTATTCATGCCGAATGGTTTGTATATGAATAAAAAGTTTCTTTTGTACTGATCAAATATATGAAGTGCGGAGGACTCCTATATAGGAAAATCTAAAAGAAATCAACAACTTCAGTAAGGTCAATGAAGGTTAAAACAATAGTAGATCTGATAGAACACTGATAGATCAAAGAAAAAGGAGACTTTCCAGATGCAACATAACAGGCTTGATATTAAAGTGAATTAATAACTAATAATAATAATTGAACTTAAATTCAGTATAAGTTTAGAGAAAATCTCTGCTATTTTAGGAATAAAATATGATAGTAACAATCACACAACTCAGGAATAAAGCTTGGACCTCAAAAGCTAGAACTAAAAAGGAGTAGCACCTGTGCTAATAATAGTAACAGACGCCTAAAAGATGGACTGAGATTAATGCTTTCTATAAAAATTATTGTATCAAAACATATTCAGGTAATACTGCTTTACGTGATGATGATTTCATTATCTCAGCTAGTACAATTCATCTAATTCTCTGAAATATAACAGAAATTTGTTTAACTCTTTGCAGTACTGTGAAACCAAGGTAATCACGTTTCATGAAAGAAGCTATATCTAATTTTGCATAGATTTCAGATAAATCATTTCCTGACTGTAGTTTTCAAGACCTTTCAGTATTTTGAAAATRGGAACATAGTTTGAATCCACTGTAATCATTTCCATGGTGGGCTCAACAAAGCAATTCCAGGATATGCCTTCTAGCCGTACGTGTGTGTGCTCACGCATTGCACAAACGGGCGTGCTCTGATGCCATGTACAAAATGGCAGACTATATTTATCAGTGCTTAAAAAAWAAATAAATAAATAAAWAAACTCTTAGTGCTTGGAGTGATTCTGTAGGAAAATTTATAAGTGGCTTTTGAAAAGACATTTGACTAAGAACTTGAGATAGACGATAAAAATTTGAAAATGTTTGCAGGGGGCTTTAGAACTGCCTTTTTCACAAAGATCTGCTTATTTGCACATGCAGATGTACCGATGTGAGAGCCATTCAGTCATAAATCTAGTTGTACATTATATATTTACCTGCTGATTGTCAATTTGCAGGCACACTTCCCATCAAAGGTGKTTTACTTTGTTATTTCAGTGCTAATTTTCTTTTTGATTGGTTATTTGCTGTAGCTGGCTTTTGATGAAGTATCTATTTCCTTAGGACTCAGAATGAGATGCATAAAATGTCAAAAATAAATGATAGAGTGGTCACTCCCCAAAATTTAGTTTTTGTTAGCAATATTTACTGAGTGGTACTCAGTTTTTTAGCTAAATTTAAATAGCAAGTGTTGTCTTACACACTTTTCAGATAATAACTGTTGGTGTCTTTTATGGCAGCTGTGAAGAAACAAAAATAAACTGCATGTTGTCATTCTAAAAGTATTTTTGCAAATACCTGGTTGAATATTCTAGAGATTGAGCTACATTGCACATCCTACACTTGCAGTACAGTACTGTGAATGAACGTATGAACGTATCCCCAGCTTCCCTTCTGAGGGGGAAATAACTAATCTAATATCCTTATAGTCCTTCATTACCTGACCTTACTCTGATTCCTGAGGACAAAAAAAGCTAGTAAGAAAGGAGATCAGAGGGATRATAATGCTTTTCTGATTCCCAGAGAATACAGTTTCATTAGGGTATATGGAACTGCCTAAAACAGAAGAATGCACTATTTGTAACCGCAAAATAAGTTCTTGTTTGAGCAATGATGTCATGTAATTCTTCTAGTGAAAGGGAATACTTTGTGAAATTCTAAGCAATATAGATGCAGATCTAGGATATCTATTTATCTTTTTGCATGATTTCTTTAAAATACGGAAATATTTCCAGTGTATGATGTCTTTTGTGGTGTGTATGTTTTTCTTTTGCAGTGTATGTAAACTTACATAGAGTAACTCATATATTCATGAGGGGTTTTAAAGGGAAGTGTCATGTTTATGGGAGGTGATAGCAACTTCCAAATACTTCTCTTGCTAAATAATGCTGCAATTCACATTATCCTGTGTTTCACGAGTAGCCAATTCATGGCTATAATCCACATACAGGACTTAATGTATTTATATACATAGGGACAAAGTGAGGAAGCCTCTAGTAATAGCTCTCAGACAGGAGGGTGACTTTTGTCTCCCCCAGAAGACCCACTGAAAGATTCCTAGATTTTATAGCGGGAAATGCTAGCAATGTCCACATCAGTAATGCTGCTGATTTTGCTTGCGTAGTTGGGGTTTTCGGGTGTTCACTGTCCCCCCCAGAGCAGAACAGTGAGGGGATTGCCCCTGCTGCCAGCCCAGCTCCCTCATCAGTAGGTTTTAGTCCCAGGAGGGCAGCCCATTCTATTCCCATAGTGAAAGCACTGTCCCTTGGAGCGTTTGGGAGCCTGGGAGTATAGATCTTGGGATAGTCTTGGGACTTCTTTCGTGACCAGCAACAGCAACTTCACTTCAAATAAAACTAAAGGCCTCAAATACTCAATTTGCTCCTGTGTGGACACTTTAGAGAGTTCCTTTCTTACGATTTTTTTTCTTCTCCTTTTTTTTTTTTTTAATAGAGATGATGCAACAGCAAATTAGGCTCACTTAACAATTTCTGTCATGAAGCTTTGTGTGAGGCATAAGGACAAACTGCAGAATAGTTATTAATTTTTGCAGCTTTTGGCCTCTGGATCAAATTTTAGGTAACAGTTCAGAGTTATGTTAAGAATTCAACTAGTAAGTAGGAAGAAAAATGAAAATATGGAGGCATTTATTTTAAAATCTGTACACTGACAAGTTACAAAAATAACTTTTAAAATTTTGGGCTGACATGTAGTTTTCCAGAGAAATTCTGTGCTATGCTTGACAAATTACTAAATTTTATGTTGCAATTTTTATGATACTATGATAAATGTGTGATTATGTTTATTTCAAGATTTGCATTTGATATTTAAGCAATTTTAGCTGGTAGATTTTCATACTTTTGGAAGCTTGATTCTATACTCTGTTTTTAATTTCAGTAGAACGCCAAATTCACCAAACACCCTGGATACAAACTGCTCTGCAGTCCAGAACAGTTTTTGTTGCCTTCCTATGAAGTTTTTTGTATTTATATATACAATGTATGTATGTGAGTGTATACATATGTGTGTGTGTGTATATATATATATATATATATATAAAATATATGCTTGATCTTCATAGCTAAACAGAAATCTGTTGACTTATCTTTTCTAGTAAATATTTTTTCTCTTTTAATAATATAGCTACTTGAAGGTTTCCCAAAGGATTTCCCCAAGGGATCTGTTTTATTTGTATACTGTATTCTATGATCCTAWCTATATTAAACTTTTTTCCGTCCTATTTCACAGGAGTATGATTGGAAAAACTACCAGTCAAACAGACTAAGTGCGTCTGAACTACAAATGTTGGCTAGCATGACAAGACAACAAAATGAAGATTTAGGAGATACTGGGATCTCACATGGGCTGAGTGCATCACAGATAGATGACTGCAATGTTAGCATAAGCACAAGCAGTGATGATACAGCAACCTGGAACTCTTCTTTCCCCCCAGTGAGTCTAAACCTACTGTATTTTTTCTAAAATTTGATTACGTGGTCCCTGCCAGCTCCACAGTTCAGTGGTCTTGGGTAAAATTTCTTAGATTTTGGAAATCTAAGATAGCCTTAACAAACTTTTTTAATTTTCCCCAACCAAAACGCATGCAATTCTAGCAGCTTCCGTAGTACTGCCATGGAAAACAAGCAAACCTATTTTATGTATTCGTGTAGAGCCCTACATAGTAAAATAGGTTGTACAGCATGTCAYAATAGTGGCAGACAACTTATAAATGTGTGTTACAGTACTTAAAAATAGTTTCAAAATGAAAGAAACCCAGATATACCAAGGAGGAACAGCATTACAGTACAAGTAAGGGAAAATAATTGCTTCTTGTAYTTATGCAGTTTCATTCCTGAACAGCTAATGGCCTAAAGGACTGAACGAGGAGGACAGGAGAGAAATGCTGCAGTAGTTCTGAGCACTTAGTATGTGGTCCTTCTGTGTTCTCCACCTTGTATCARTATTTGTCCTGGAAAGAAGTGTTACATAACAGCACACAGCTGTACTGTGTGACAGAGTGCTGTTATTAGAAGCAGAGGCATATTTGTTAGCACTGCACTAAAGAGTATTGAATGTATGAAATCACGGAATAACATTTTGGCAACTGTATAAAGGTACTTGCAGGCATTGCTGTAAAACTCGATAACTTCATAGGCCATTTTCTAAGCAACATAGTTCTTATTTTATTACAGCTGAAACAATAATAATGAATGTGGCCTAAGCAGCGAATGCCATGCACTGTTAGAGGCAGGTCCAGCCTTAGAAGAGTAGCACACTGCTGTGTTGCCTCTATATAAGTTACTGTAGGTTCAGTGCTCTAAAACGTTAGCTGCAAATTTTCTGTAGGGATTTACAGGGCCCAGGATACAGGCCTGTGGTAGCAATCTTCTATAATGAATGATAAATGCAGTATAAGAGCTTTGTGCTATACTAATAAATGGAGGTTCAGAATTAGCAGATATTTATTGATAAATGAGTAATTGTTCTAATAATATGATTTACAAAGTAAAATTTTGAGGGATACGAGCGAAACATTTGTTCTTTTTAACTACTTAGGATATGTCAGTATTGTGCATTTAGTATGATTTAATCATATTTCCAATGCATTTTCTTAGTGCTCACTTGATAGACTCTAACATGAAGTAAATCTCTAAGACTGGACAACTGAGACTCAATTAAATAAAGAGAAAAGCAGTCTCATTAACTTTTGAGTACCTTAATCATCAGGAAATTGATAAGAATATTTAGACATGTCAAGTTTGGTTAATACAGATTGTGACTAAAACAAAATGAACTTCTAAAATAAATTGTACTGCTCTGTACTGTAATACTGTACTGCAGTATTTAGTGAGACGTAATGTGATTGCAAAGACAGTTTTTTGATCCCGCTGCTTTGATCASCTTCTGTACGTTTCAGACTAAAACTTCCAGTTTAAAGTGTTTAGATGTAATGTTAGTCATTAAAATGAATTTAATATGGCTCTAGTTACTTGTAATACTCCTTTGTGGCAATCCTCTACATAAAAAAAATTTTAAAAAGAAACATATTTTCTTTTATTTCTATCTGTGGACTGAAAGGTTGACRTGTCTTACCTGTACAGCTTTGTGCAAGTTTCTGCTGTGCATTTTGCAAGGTGGGCATTGTGGTTTTAATAACAAGAACCCTGGTGTGGGAAGGGTGGAAGAGGTAGTTTAGAAAGCAAATGTAATCTTTCTCAGATAAGGATTAACTACTTAGTCCCTCACTACAGCAAAGGGTGCTGGAGTTGAGCTTCCACACTTTTCCCCAGCAATATTACCTCTGCCTATACCCAAAGAGATTTTCTATACCAATATCTGTTCCACTTATGTTTTCTTTTGTGTGATAGCTGCTGCAGCAGCAGCTATTGCAAATGCTGATGCTAGTCTTTGAAGTATGGAGCTGTGTTTACCATTGCTTGTTGTAATTTTGTTCAAATATTTGGGAAAAAGCAGAGTAATCACATGATAATTCCTTTTCTAGTGCTTTAGTGTCTAAGAATGTTATAAACAGATTTATTAGGGAGGCCAGTAATTTAATTAAGACCCCAAATTGTTTGACAAAGGAGAGTCTTATAAAGGTAGATGAAGGACATTCTGGTGTGCTGGTGTTAAATTTTAGTGTATTTTGATGTCCTTACAAATTTAGAAGACTCTAAGAGTATCGATACTGTGACAGTATTCAAACAGACAGCTGAAATGACCAAGTTATTGTAGGCCAGTTAGTCTGACATCCTTTTCAAACCAGTGAAAAAACTGACATGGGATTCAGTAAAGAGAGAGTCAAAAGATAGTAACATTTAATAATAGCCAGGGTAGTTTTATATAAAATATATCTTGTTTAACAGATCCTATTTCATTGATAAAATTGCAGCTTTGATAAAGGTAACTGTTTAGATGTAATATGCTGAGATTGTTGTAAGTATTTGTTTACCATGTGAGTTTGTTTGAAAAATGAGCAGTGTACAATATCAATAAAGCRCACTTTAAATAAATTTAGAACTGGCCAACTGACAAAAATAAAAAACATTCAGCAGGGAATTATCTGTGACRGGAGTATACTCAGTAGGGCTCCATCATTCTATCAGTTCTAGACTTGATGTTCAATGTTCTTATCGGTGATCTAAAGTTTATTGATTCGTCATATACATGTGGTCATTCTAGTTAGTTTTTCCTCTGGCTTTCAAAGTTATAAATCCTTCAAATAATTTTATATAGCTATTTTCTGTGAATCCCCACATTTAGCATTTCACATGTACAATAAATGTGTTGCTGTACACATAACTAGTCTACAAAACTGAGAGCGCAGAATTCAGCATATTTGGAGTGATTAAAGCATGTTTTGAAAGATGCTTCTCATGAATTTGTCTTCTGCCGTGTACAGTCCTGCTATAAGACCTAAAATAAGTAAAGTCATACGTTCTTCAGCTTCCATTTTTATTCAAAATTATAAGTATTGTATATACTTATAATATATAAAATTATATATTTTATAAATAAATAAAATATATAAATTCCATGTATATGTATATATATAATATAAGGAAATTTATTTTATGTCAACTGATATTCAGTAGTGACGATCACTACCATTCCACTTAAGAGAATTTGCAAATGATCAATCCCCACTGCAATCCCTCTTGCAAACCATGGACATTTTTTATGTGTCTGTAGCCATCTTTTAATTGTATTTAGAAAATATTTTAGCTCTACAATGTATGAAAAGAAATAGAAATAATCCTGATATGGTAGTTTGAAAAATAAAGGACAGTTTGAAATTGTTGTCATGATTAACTTTTCACATTTATTTGTATTTCCAGGTAATAACTTTCTGGTTATTTAAATCAATAATATCTCTTACTTTCTATTACATCCTTCAAAGACAAGCAGGGAGTATTTTTATTCTAAATATTCATTTGTTTTATATAACCTTTTTTGTCCCTTGGTGGAATCTGTGGCAACAGCACCACCAGAAGGCAGACTTTTGACATCTTTGGAATACATGTGGTGTTTTGTAAGGCAGTGCAGAATATAATTGTGTTATCTAAACAAATTTATTTATCAAAGTAATATTTTATATACAAAACACATTTTTAGTGAGTTTAAATTTTCTATCGCCATTTTTAGTCTGATTTTTAGATTCATTGAAAATTCTTACCTATTACTGATCCTAATGACATTCAGAAATCCTGCTGAATGGAAGGCACATAGATCTTATTGCTAAGTTGCCATTAGAACAGATGAACCGATGCCCTTAAACAACTATAAAAGTGATATACTAAAAACTATTTTATAGCCAATGATAGTTTACCAAGAACTGAATATATACACTCAGGAGTAATTGTTGGAATGTAAGTTGTTTAGCATCTGTTGTAAATGGTGATAGCCAAAAAAAGGATAAAACAGCTTTGAGTACTATGCATTACCCAGCATAGCTATAAGCTATGAATATATATATAGAGAGAGAACATAGCTATATGCACCCAACATAGCATGCTCATACTCTCTTTTTTTATATGTATATTATTATTTATTTAAGTATTTTACTTTGAAGGTCAATTGTAAAGCTTTTTAAAATGTGCGGAGCACGGGGCAAAGTTCCATATCAGTAATATGTATATATAGAACTACATATATAAAAAGTAAATATTTGCCTATGTCTTATCTGAATGTTTTCTTACGTGTCAGGATCTAGATGAAGTTTCACATTAACTTTGCAACAACTAGTTATAATATAAAAGACACAATTTTATATACTGTGGAGGATCATGTGAAGTTTTAAACCCACGTGTTATTCAAGGAATGTTTTACAGCTTATGAAATATTTCTGTTCTCATGTCTGTTCTAGCCRGTAAGACCTTCCAGCCCCTCTCAGAGAGCTGGCCCGTTCAGCTTCTCGGCTAGCTAGTTCCAGACAACTTTAGTGATGTGTTGTTTCAGTTTGTGTTATACGACATGCATAAAACACAAACGTTTTGGAGCAAGGTCATACATAAGAGAAATGCAGGACATGTTCTTGCGTATGCTCCTTGATTTTCAGTGAGAAATAGAGAGGATAATGAAGACTCTCCTAGACTGAGGAATCTAGAGTTATGCTCCATCTTCAGACTCCAAAATATTTTCACCTGTTTTTCAAGTCAGAAGTACTCACAGAGAAGGGAGATTACTTGTTCCACAAGCATCTTCSTCTAAATATAAGTTCAGTCAAATAGGCCTTTGACCTGAAAAGTACTTGAAAGAGCTTCCAGATTCATACCTAATTTGTGGAAGGTCGTCTGGCCTCTGTTGTGATGATTCACGGAAAAGGGTCACATGATACAAAAATGGTCTGGCAGATTTGAAGTCTGACAGACAAGAAGAGTGATATTTAAGCTCAGAATTATTCCAACTGAGAGCTCAGTTTGACAACCCCTGGAGGGATCTATTCACATYAAGTAAAATTGCAAAACTGAGGCAGACTACTACTTACTATGAAATGAGACTAAAAATTATTGAGACAGATATTCTGGTTCATAGACTGACTAACTCACTTTCTCTCTTGTCCTCTGTCTTTGACTAGCCATCACTTGGGAATTGCACCATCCACCACCGCGGCAGTGAATCATGTTTGGCAGTAATTAGGATGTCATTCATCCTGAACAGACATGCAGACATTTTACCAGACACTTTACCACATTCATCCCCACTTACTGAAAGCATGTGACTACACTCTTTTTTTTATATTGATTCCTGTAGAAGTCCCTGTCCTTTTCATGATTCCTAGTATCTATTTTTAGCATTTCATGTATAGATAATATTTTGTGTATGCTTGTATTTTCACTTGTTTCTTCRTTTGCTTGAATGATATATTTAGAACTGGTTTTGATGTTTGTGATGCTGGGTAGGAGTTATTCTCTAGAAGCAGTGAATATATACTGAGACTAAATATATTTCTGAATTTTAGAATTCTTGAATTTTTAAAGCAGTTGGTGAGTATCAGTGTTTCTTGCAAATAACTTTTTAATAAGCCAAATAACATATAAATTAAAACCTTCGGGGCATATTGCTGGTAGGTAGAATTTGAAGAATATTTGTGGAAAATGACTATATTTTGTATGAATATTCAGACAGTCCACTCTGTTACTCATGAACAGCTTAATCCAAGTTTCAAATTACCAGTGTCTTGGAGAAGCATGCTTACATTGGCTGACTTTATTTGGGGCCACCAAGATTTCTCCTAATGGTGCTTCTGAAAAGGGGAGCCATGCCTGCCAGCTSTGTTAGCTCTAGGTCGGTGTTGGCTAGCCTCAAGTGAGATTGGTTCATGGATCCAACTAACTGTCTCAGCGCCATGCTTGCTATATACTTGTAATAGGATTTTCTTTTTATCTATCAGACAGGACTTTGCTGCCCTTCTTTCTTTTCCTGACTCAATCCCCACACTTTTATACTAGAGGATAGAAAAATGACCAGATGGCCAACTCCTCAGTTCATATGTACTTCCRCCTAGAAGAGAATCTTCCATTACATTATACCTCTGCACAGTTAGGATCTGAGTATCTTTTTTTAAATTTCACGCTTAAGATGACAGACCATAAAATTCCAGTATCAAGCGCTGCAAATGTGCAGCCTCAAAAGGATCTCTTACTTACTTTTAAATGTTCTGAAAGGATATTTGCAGAGTTATTTTCTCACTATTATTTTTTGTTTCTYATAGCCTGTCAGTCAAGAGCACCACTATCAGAAAGAAATGAGCCCACTTTCTCATTCCAACCCACGGTAAGATTCCATTTATAGCCCAGGCAGTAATAWTCCAGTTAAAATGTTCTGAATATTAAAGGTGACATTCTGTGATTTAATCTCAAATCTCTTTTCAATCGCAGCTTCCTCTCAGCTTTACTATTGCTCTTTTTATTCATTGTCTACAGGTTGCAGTATGTCTGCATTGTCCCAGAATGCAGGGCAGAATTCTGCGGGTTTTGAATGTACTGTTATATATTTAAACTAACTGGCACAGGCCTTGGTCCTACACCCATTTCAATGTGTGATTCAGCAAGTCGTCGTCTTCTGCCACGAATGCACGCATTCTCACCTATTCCTTTTTCTCACTGTCTCTTTCTTTGCTTTGAAGGACTGTAACTAAAATTCTGTAGGTGACTCTAGATGTCAGGGAATCCATTCTTTACAARTTATATTAATGTTACCTAGTTAGACAGGACTTTTCAGTAGAGAGCACAGGCAGGAGAGACTATTATAATACTGAGGCATAGTTTAAAGGAATCCTGTCTGCAGCATATTTTAACTAATATTGTTTTTTGGTGGGTCTGTTTTATTTGGAATCAGCAACAAAATTCCTATGACTTTAATGTGAGGTAAGTTGGAGATTTGGGGGCAGATGGATAAGGTGGCTGGGGCAAAGTAATCGAAGTAGAGGCAATCAAAATTAATTGTTCTGTTTCAGAACTGACTTGTATCTGTTAAAGCTCAATATCGCTTTGCCAATTTTTTTTTATAATCTGAACAGGAGATGTGCTTATTTATTATACATGTATTTTTCATTGTTTGTTTCACTTTCAGTAGGCCTTTTTAATGTGGTTTTTCTTTGTCCACAGATAACGTGTGTGTTGGGAGGGTTAGGAAGAGAGAACGTTTCAGATATGACTGAGTTATTTAGAGTTTGCTTGATTTCTTCTCAAGATATTAACAATTTGAAATGTTTTATGACAGTGTAGTGCCAGTTGATTGTACAGCATAATTTTCATTTTTCCTTATAGAGATGTTTTCAGTCACTTGTTTCAGTGTTGCCCTCCACACTTTTATTATCCTCTTGTTAGGTTTTATGAAGTGAACACTATGAAACTTGCTGTGGAAGTTCACCTGGATACATCAGTTATTGCAACATTCAGCTCTATTTCTTGGTGCAGACAGTATATTACTGACATTAATGTGCAGTCCTGGATTCCTGTTCTCTTTCACATGTATATCAAACTGCTCATGTTAGTCTGGAGGGAACATCTGTACCTTGGTGCAGGTTATCAAAGGAACCATTTCTAGCCTCATGAATTGTTACAGTGGATGAAGAGACACTTGACTWTAGACCACAGATTAAGAGGTCAGGTATCTTGTGACTGACGCATTTTGGTGAGGACTCTGTTAGATAATTGATTCTGTTATTCTGGTGGTGTTAGAATTGCCAGTAGAATTGTCGCCTTTTTGCCCATAGTTGGGTTAAGTCAGGTTTTATTACATTGTTTTTATGCATGTGCTAAAATAATTTGGTACCCAGTACATTTTATGTACTGAAAAACAGAATAAACTTTGTTATCTGTAAAAATAAAGCATTTCAGCCTATCAACTTAAGTTAATATGATCAACACGAAAAACCATATATCCGTATAATAAAATTTAAAATATTATAAATTACTACTTAGTTCTTATGCTATTTTAATCTAGTACGTACAATAGACTTAAACCTCTGTAGAAATCGTTTTCGAGAAATGCAGGCAATCAAAGTATTCGTAAAATACCTGGCTTGCAAGTACCTCATAAATTCAGTAGCCCTTGTGAACTGCCAGGAGAGCATTATTGGGCTGTAAATAGAGAAGGTGACAAAATTATGAGGTCAGTTTGCATCATGATATTAAACTGGAGAAGATGTGATTTGAATACTGTAATTCGCATCATTACATTTCATTTAAAAAGGAAACTGGGTATTGTTTTTCACAGAGGGTATGTACCTGGGTGAGAGGGAGATAGAATTCATGGTAATTCTGTAACTTAGTTCCCGAACTGTTCTTTAAAGCCAGTTGTAACAAGTAACACGTGGACAACTGGAAAACATCTAGATCTTTGTAACCCTACAGTAGTAGCTATGTAGAAGAAAGCAGGGGGCAATATTTGAAAAATCAGTACATCCTATTGTGGATCAGTGGGTATAAGTACTGTGGCATGCAGACAATTAGAAAATACGGTTACTGAAACAACAGATAATTTGTTGTGAAGAGTGATAGAGAATTTGGCAGGTATCAAGTAATTTGGGCGGGGGGGGAGTGTAGTATTAGTATTTTCTGGGAAATGAAGAGAGTAATGTGACAGCTATTGTCCAGAAAATGTAACTTCTGTCCATGCTAAGATAAAAGAACAAGCCAGAAAAGAAAGCACTTGTGAAGATAATGGAAATGCGGTCAATAAAAAGACCTAGCAAGACTCATTTTCCCTTAGTTCCACTGGGTAATGGTCATAAGTCTGCCACAGAATATTGCTACTGCCATACAAATCGCCTCTACAACATGCTGCTTTGCAAGGCGTAGAACTAGTTAATGAAAGGAGATAGGCTGACTATAGCGGCTATAGATGAGCAAGATGTGCAGGGTTTCAAACCTTAGCTCTGCAGTTTCCACAGATAAGCTTGCTGTTGCAGCTGAATTTCAGACTTGCTCTCTCCCATACAAATAGTTCTGTTTTACTTTTCTGTGGTATTGCTCCCTCCAGTGCAGGTGTTGGAAACAGCTAGGTACCCTGCACCTACTTAATAAGCACCTAAGCAGGTTTATTCTCTGACATATCTGTCATAGAAAATTTGGAGGTTTCTTTAAAGGAAATACCGAAGCAAAGAAGGATTCTAGAGGAATTCTAGCCATACTGGACTGCAAAATGTGGAGCTACTCTCTGAAAAATACCTCTTGAGCTTGGTTAAATATATAGATTTTCTGAACTTCTGCGGATGCTCTTCAGAAAACTTATTTGTGATGAAAGCTGATTTTTCCATCCTTGAGAAAGGTTTGGGTTTTTTTTTTTTTTTAAGTTGAATTTTATATAAGTATTGCCTCACCAGATCCTCAGTTGGCATCACTCCTGGCTTTTCCCAGCCTACCAAATAAAATGTGTTTCTCTGAACTTCAAACAGCTGTTCCCAAAAAACTGCGCTAAGGTAGGACATAAATATTTCAGCACTTCATGGATATCCTGTCACAAGTAGTATATTTTCCTTCAGTAATTTCATACAAAACATACACAGACTAATTTTCAGTTAGGTGTTAACCAGATATTTGATTCTACACATATTAAAAAAAAAAAAAAAAAAAAAAAAAAAAAAAAAAAAAAAGTATTCCCTGAGCACATCGTGGGCACAGATATTTGATGATAGTAAATGTCTGCCTGATTTAGCAGCATACAAAATAAAAGCCTCAGTTTATGGAAAGGTCTATTAGCCAGTGGTCTTAGGCCAGAGCATGAGTGATGAAGTTATGTTCCATTCACAAATGAAAATATTTACTAAACTGATGTTGTCCCTCATAGTAGCTACGGATTTTCATATCTTACCAGCTCTTATATGTGATGCRTGTTCTTTTAAGAAAGCAAGAAACAAGAGTTCACAAGGAAGTGTGGTAGAAAGCTAAGAATTTAGGAGTTAGTTATATTTCTCAAACAACTGCCATTCAGATAGCAATCACCACTCCCCTATGCAGACAAAATACACAAGCTCACAACTACTTTTTATAATCCCAGTAAAACTGAGAGTTAGGAAGGCTCATAGCCTGCCTGAAATCCTTCTCACCAGCAACAGCTTTTCCTAGGAAAATGATGCTTTGAAGGACTGTCCCTGCCTCTGCTGTTGGCATGGTCAGGGTTACCTGCAAAGAACTGCCAGCAGTAAAGGAGAGTCTAGTCCTTTGTTAGCACCATCGCTGTTTTTCTTCTGTGGTGCAGGAAGCTCACCCTTGTCTTGCTGGCATGTGGAAGTATGTGTGTGCATTAGGATATAGCCTACCTGTTCAGCCCTATGTGTTGGGATTGGCCCCACCATAAAACCTGATGGAGGATCATGACCTCATGAGATAGGAAGGGGAAGAAGGAGGGAAGTCTTAAGCCTTCTTGTTGACACAGAGGGTGCAGCTGTAGTTCGTGTAGATTRTCACCCCCAAAATTCCAAAAAGAATCTGAAAAAAGCAATCTGTTGTCATTTACCATGTTCCTATCTTCCCTTCTCAGTGTCTTGTCATTCCCCATGGCTCTCAAACCTGCCTTCATGCAGATGATTATCTCAAAGAAGCTTTATTATGAAGCATGAGTGTTACGGTAGCTCTGAAGTTAGAGGATTCAATACTATCTTCAGGCCCGCCTAACAGCTGACTCGTTAAATAAGCTGAATTTATCTGCTCTGTACTTGCAAGTCGGTTGCTTCTTTAATGACACTTTTTTGTGTTTAAATTAGATTCCATCAATGGTTTTCTTATGATTAAAAAAAGAAAACCCTTAAAACTAAGGAACATTCTAGATACCTAATTTTAAGGAAAACTAGTGATATTACAAAATATTTACTGAAATGGCTAAATGGAAATAGGTGATGCAGTTAAAACTATCATTTTGTCAAAATTTATATTTTATCTAGAAAAAGTGTCACCACTGTATTATGGTTTAAATCTTTTGTGGCTTTGCCATTTGCGGGTGTGATGTAAACTTTCTTGTATCTATAATTGGCTGAGAAGGGCCTGCAGTCTTTGACAAATGATTAATAGTCATTCTCTTCATTCACAGGCTGACTAAAAGATGCTGTCTTGTCATTGTAACCTGCATGTGTTACATTAAACTGATCAGGAKGTTATCATTCTTCTTTCATCTACTATCTCAGAAAATACTATTTTTTTTTCACTTCTTGGTAAAGTCACCTCTCCAATAGAAACAGTACATATAACAAAAAGTTACTGAGAAATAGCTGCCTTTTGTAGTAAAACTCAATTGTTTAGTGTTAAGATAAATATTACAGATTTGAGATTGAGCATCACAAAAGAAATGTTTTATTGATTTGCAGATTAACGTGTTTGAAGAGGACAATAACTCAAAAATTTTAGGAAAGATTTGTAGGTTTTGTCTGACCCTCCCACCCATATCCTTAATGCTACTTTATCATACAGTTTGATGTTCTTATTTTTGTATGCACAGTGATTCAGATAATGAATCATGAAATGGATAAGCACATTTCCGTAGATAAATACGTTTTAACTTATTTTCAGAGTTGATTGCTGGTAAAATTCTGGTTAGTTAGTTAAAATAGCTAACAATTATTTCTGTGTATAACTGATCACTCTTTATTGATTTTTAGTAAGCAAATGGATGCTTTCACTTTCTAAAGAAGCTTCTGTTACAGAAGTTTTTTATAGAGCCCATCTTTGCCATAAATGTTCAGTACTGCCATTATCACAGCACCTGAAATTTGCATAAAGTTTTCAATAGTTCCAGCACAAGAACCCAAACCCCTGTATACTCTCAAATATAAATCTTAAAGTTATGTTCAGTTTTGGGACTACCGTTTAAGCACCCTCATTCATCCCAGACAAAAACTAAACATGCCAGTAGCTGATGCATGTGTTATTGTACCATTGAGAGATTCAGTAAGATTAAAGTCACCTATAAAGCAGTGCAGTGAAAGAAGGATTATAGTTATAACATTTATTTGCACTAGAGCAGAACTTCTCTAATGTGCATGCTGTGAAATTCAGACACAAAACATCCTTGTCTCCCATGGATCCAGGAAAAGACTTAAATACTAGAATAACTCAAATCTGAAAATGGAAATTAAAAAATTGAGCTCTACAAACAAAGAAGCATTTATTTCTGTGATTTGTTACGAGATCAAAGTCATATGACTCCATCACTTCTACAAAGCAGACAATATTACATTATGAAGTATTATAAAATAASCTAAAAGCTGTCAAAATAAGTGAACAAGGACAATGTATCACAAAATACTTTGCTTTTTCATTGTGTATGTTACTTTACTCATCCTGAAAATACAGTAATTTGCAGTGGGTTTGCTAATCGTTAATCTAAATTAGTGAAATTCTGCTGCATTTGTCAGACTATAATATGCATGAAAAAGAACTTGTCAGAAGAAGCAAATGGCACAGGAAGCATCTAATTGAAAAGATTTAATTTTTCAATCATGATAGTAAAAAAGCTTAGCTGCAGAAAGATTTTTTTGAGAACTGAATGGCCAACACACAAAAACTTGTTAAAATAATCCACGCAAAAATGGCTTTCCTTTGTATGGGAATCTGAGAACTTGAAACAGCATATAGAGCAGCATATAGAGTAAGGGTTTGAATATAAAACAAGTCAAAAGCTTCTGGACATGTTGTTGCATAGATTTTGGGGTTTTGTAGCTTCAGAAATTAGTGAGAATACTTTGTGTTGATTCCACCCTGAGAACTTGTTGTCAGAAGTTGTAAATCCATGCAGAGGTAGAAAACAGACCAGCGAAAGTCAACTATTTCTCTGGTATAAGCAAAGTAATAGCAAACTTGGACTGTAGTATTAACATTCTGTTGAGAAGTGGCTGCCTGCAGTCCACAGGCATCTTTCCAGCTAAAGGTTACCTTCACAGTGGGAGATCTGGAGTTTTTTCGGGAGATTCAATGGTAAGGCTTCTTGGAGACTTTTTTTTTTTTTTTTTTTAAGGTAAAATAGTACCTCACATTCTGACTTCACAACAGCTACAGAGGGGAATGGGTTAGTCATCTGCATACGAAAAGTAGTGAGATCAGGATCCTTCTTTCTTCCCTTTATAATGTCCAGACTTTTCAAAAAAGATTATATGTGGAATAATTTTCATAATTCACAATATTGTTGGAATACAGATAAAATAAGAGGAGGTAAACTCTAAGGMCAGTTTATAGAATGATGAGTGTTGAAGCCTCTTATTTTAGTGTCTCTAGTTTGAGTGAGATTCTGTCATTGTGGTAACAGGAACTCCATGGCTCCAGGTGTCCATGTGTTAGCTTGTGCTCGGGATAATGTACTGCAGCCGTTTTTGTGCAAGCATACCTTGATTCACCTGTATCTAGAACAAGAGGAAGGAAACACGGCTCAAAGAACAACAGCAACAAAAATCTAATATTAATGCCTGTTAAGTGTTCCAAGTGGAACAGTCTCTCTCACCTCTTCAGAGACTCTCTCTGATAAACATGCATCTAGCCCTCTGTATTACTTGTGGCCTCAAAACCTCATTACGTTTCATAAGCTGAGAGTCAATGCCCTTAGCTTATTCCCTATAACTGTGTATAGTCTCATGAGTAGAGTCAGCGTCTCTTTACTATATGCCCTGTTACATCTCCCAATTCCACTTTTCTGTCCCCATTTAAAAAGTAGTTAAAGATGCTCTTCATTTATGACAGGGCCTTTTTTTCCTCAAGAGGAATGTGCATTTGTATGTCTGCCACAAGACCAGTGTAGAATAAAGTACAGGAAAGTCCAGTGCTGTATGCATCAGGCAGGTCTTGGTTCATGTCTCAATGGTTTTCAGCCATGTTAATGGACATGGTCTATTACAGCAACAAAACTAGCATCAGGCACGTATGTTTTAGAGCCTCCRTTGTCCTCTGTCAATGGTAAAAGAAAAGGGGTCTAGCTGTATTTTTGTTCTTGAAATGAGCAGATGAGGCTACTCGGTACTTAGCAATGAGTGCTCTGATTTGTGCGAGACCACTGCCCTGGGCATTTGTCCAGAAATCTCTGCCTGTAACATAAATTTCAGTGCAGAATAGTGGGGTGCTGCCAGTGCCACATTCRTTATTACTAAAAGCATTTGCTCAGGCCAGTGTCCACTGCATCTTCGTGAAGAGTTGTTGCGTGAGGCTATTAAAAGAACCTATGACCAACTCAATACCCTTCTTCTGCTAGGCAAATTTCATAGTCGCTCTTCCCTGAAGAAAGRCCTGTTAAGGTGGGAAACAAGATTTTATATTTATTCCTGCCCATAGAAAGCAAAGTGCCTGATTCATATCTGCAGAATCTTGGGTACGTATAACATTTCTAGGAATAGTGTATTGACCAACCTTCAGAACCAAGGGTTTTAGCCTTTCCCAGGATTTAAGGCACAGTGGTCACACATTGACGGGTCATCCTTGTTCCTGGCAGGATGTCTGGAAAAGATTTTCCAAAGTGTAAAGAAAATGGCAAGAGCTTTTAGATGGTTCTGACATCTTTTAGATTGAAAGTAAGAGATGGATGGTATGTTACAAGTCCAGGGTTCCCAGGTCACAGAGTTTTGCAGACTCCCCATTAAAACTTAGTTGAACTGCTGCTATGGCCCTCTGCCAGTGCTGCTTCTTCCAGGGAGTCTCCAGTGTTTAGGGATGACGAGACAGTTCAGTCCACCCGCAGGCCAGCGTGTATGCTCCAGGTCCAACTTACTGCGCATCTCAGAGCCTTGGGAGTTTGGGGTAGTTCCCAAGGCAGCCAGACTTCCAAGTAGATTTGTATTATTTGTATTGCTCACTTTTCTGAAGAGAAACAACTTACTATCTAAATTTTTCTTTAATTCCTTGATGTTATTTTAGTGGTGTTGAGAAAGCTTGGTATTTCTGAAGAGTTAAACTGAGGTAGCGTAGTTCTTATTTTGTGGTCATGATTAAGTTTCCAGCTTCATGCTGTAGTGTTCACTGGATTAATATAGCAAAAGGTCAGAGCTTTCTAACTTAAAAAAAAAAAAAAAAAAAAAAAAAGGAAAATGGGGGGAAAAAAGACAAAAAACCACCTTTCCTGGGGAAAATAAAGGTAATTTTCAGGGAGTAAGAGTATTCAACAGCAGCATGTTTAACAGATGGATAATATTAAGTTAGTGTTCTGTTGAGACATGTTTTCTCCATTGATTTTTGAAAGTTTTCTGGCTTCCTGTCAACCATTAAAAGTTAAATGGGATGCAGTCTACGTCCAGGATGTCCAGAACAGTGATATACTGTTGGGGACTGACTATAGAGAAAAGAATTTATTTTAATTAGACCAAGACTCATTAGGTTCTAGCTTCAAGTGTTTTCTGAATTGGTGAAGCATTAAAATATAATTCTTAAAATGAATGGTTTATTTAATTGTTATATATAAAAAAGTGAAGCAAACTTTGCCTAATGGACACTTTATTAAATGTGGGAATCCAGATCAATTGATTCACTGATCAATGAATATCTGCTGTACTTTATTAGAATTTACTTGATTAAGAATAGATTAATACTCAGGAATTTTAATACACAGTACACCACCTTTGTAAACTCATTATTTCCAATCTGTATAGCTAGTATTCTGATAAACAGATGAATCAAAGCTAGCAAAGAAGAAAGGGCTAATATTTTTCTTAAATTAGGTGGTAAAACACTGTTCTTCTCTACTAGTGTCATTTGTATTGCTAGTGGGCATGAGGACAGTTTATCTAGCCAGCAAGGCAACATTGTAATGAAGTAGAGGTTTAGTCTTTAAGTAAGTTGCAATGTGACTGCTATTTAACAGAAGCTATGATAGAGGCTTCATGTATTTAACTAAGAAATGTTGACCAAATAGCACAATATGCTAATTACTAAGCTATTAACCCTCCAAATTGAGGACATACTTATTTTTAGACTAATGTAGATGACTGTGTGGTTTTTTAATAATCTGCAAAAATCTCTCATTTGAACTCTGGTATTGAAAGAAAAATGGTAGCATTTATAGGCCAGGCTTTCAGCTTTTACTGATCAACTTGATTATCCAGTACATAATTGTAATGCAGCAGTTTGTAGTATCTAAACATCTAGTTTAATAAGTAGAATTCAGATTTCCTTTATTATCTTTGAACATGATCCAACACTCATGTAAGACAGTTCATTTACAGATGTAATACTTTGAGAGGAGCAGACTCAAGTCTTTCTTGCACAGTTTCAGTTGTACCTTTAGCCATCTTTTGTCGTTATTGATTCATTAAAAATTAAATTATTTAGTTTTAACAGAACTCTCTTTGCGTCCATTGGAAATACGATATTTTGTAGGCTGGACTTTGGCAAAGTGCTGTGGAGCAAGAAAAAAAGCATTCTGTAAATATATTTGTGATTTTCTAAATTTCAGTGCTAGCAAAAAAAAGTTCCAGTAAGGCATACTGTAAATGAAGATATTATGTATTAGGGATGAAATGAATCTGTCACTTTGACAGATTGTGAGGCAAAGAGCAGATTAACAGATTACTCATAGTCAGAATGCAGCTCACTGTGAAAAATGTGGAGGAAATGATAAGTGTTGGTTTGTGCTGATTTAATGATATTTTGAAACTACAATAACACTCTAGGAGAATAATACAATGTAGCTGATGACTTGCATTTTTTTTAGTCATTAATGTGTTGCCAGATTGACCTTAAATTCTTCTGCTATTTCTTTTAAAATACAGCTTTCAATACATGCAAAGTCATCCAGAGATGTATATTTATGCTGTTTTTCAAGATTTTTATTAAAATATGCACTTGGAAATTCTTCATTTGTATGTATATATATACTCTATATTCTTTTGGTAGCATATCTTACTATTCTTCTGTAAACTCACTCAATTTTCCATTATAGAAATATTTTTTTCGGACCTGGTGCTAAGTAGTACTGAACAGTTACTGATTTATAAGTTAATATGAAATATTTCTTAGTTTATGACACACTTGTAAAAAGATTGTTTTAAGTGTTTTAGATGCAATAATGGACAACTTAAGGCTGAGATGACTTCACAGTTATTATGGACACATATAGTGGTAGGACCTGAAATTTTATTTCAACTTTTTTTTTGAGGATTGTAATTGTATTCTGTACATAACACAGACATCTTATTAATAGACATCGGAAGTCCTCTTTTCACTACTAAAGCTAATATATTATGTATGTATACGTAATATATTAAGAAGCAAAACCCAAATACATGTGTATAGGTAATCAGATTTAAGGCAATGAAGTTACAAGCATATCTGAAGTTTAGTGGATGCATAAGTAATTGAAAAATCAGATCTGCTAATCTGTAGAGTCTTAACAGGTAATGCAGGCTCCAAAGCATATGTAGCAGAGAATGGATGAGGGGTGTTATAAAGCTAGGTCACTTTGTATTGATCTGTTAAGTACTGAGTTGTCTTTGACAACCTTTCTTAAATAGATATATTTAAAAATTCAAACAAAGCGGGGAAAAAATAGATCTTCATCACACTTGAATTGAATATTTAGGCTATAGTAGGCCATATTATTGATACGAGCTAGTACTTTGCAATCAGTGGATCATAGTAAGGTATTACTTACTCTTTTTGAGGGTTTGCAGTAGAATTTGGTTCACGTAGTATTAGGTAGTATTAGTACAGCACAGGCATGTGCCAAGATTTTTGCTGATCATACCACAAGATGTCAAGAAGAAGTATTTTAAGCAGTTAAATATCACGTGTTCTTTGTTGATTGTACTCTTCAAATACAATGTATGATGTATGCTTAATAATACATTGTATCAGAGAATGAAAAAATAACATGAATTTTGTAATGTGGCTTTTTCCTTAAGCATGTTACCAGGCTGAGCTAGTAATTTTAAAGTTCCTGTTAAGTTCAGTATAGAAAGCCAGACAAAACTTTTCTGTGAAAGCTTCTGAGCATTTTATTTTTTTAATAATATGAATCAAATAGTAATTCCACTGATTTAATTATACAAATTAAACCTGACCAAAAAAAAAAGCTGTCTCAATTCACAGAAATGTTTAAAAATCTTTGTACAATGTGGTTTATTATTTTCGCATTTCAGCCAGTAAGATAGCCTAAAAAGCTTAAATTTCTTAAAAAATAAGAATATCAAACATAATATTTGAAGCAGGACCCTCTGATCCTTCAGATTTCTGTTGATGGTATTATAATTCGGTATTAGGTATTATAATTGTGGTAGTACTTTTGATGGGGCACTGTTTGTTCATGTGCTAGTTAAAAAAGCATCACTAGTTTTCTCACATGCTTTTTATTATGGATGCCATTTTCTGCAAAATTTAACATACTGCCATAAAACTAAAAACTACGTGATTTCAGGACGCTGAAACATTGCTTTTATTTTCCACCATAGTTCAGCTGTCATGTGGTCTTTCGATGTATAGCAATTATTTCTTGAAAATAATTTTTTTAAAAAAAAGGCTGTGATTTGACAAGATTGTATCATGTATGTTTTATTATATCTTGGTATGGAGAATAGCTTGCAGTATAACTAAGTGTAACTAAGAATTTCAKTGCAAGCGTTAAAGCCTACTTCAAATGTGTGTGGAAACTGCCCGTTCTGAGCCTTCATACAGTGCAGCTCCCAATGTCAAAGAGAATACTGAGCATTCAGCATTGTTATCAGGAAACTCTAGATAGTTTCTTGCAGGTTGATTACATTGATTACAGCTTGAGGCCTCAATAGCATAAATAATGTCTTTAATTAATCAAAATGCTTGATTAGTTTTTCTGTTTTGAGGAGATAAACTAGCTTCTTTAAGAAGCTCACACCGAAAATACTCTTTCTTCAGTCAATATGAGAACACATGCCACAAGTTTACATTTCTCAGAAAGTTAATAGCCAGTTGTCACCATGCCGGGCTCTGTATTTTCAGGCAAGGTTTACAGACTTTTTAAGAGTCTTTTTTTTTAATTTTGAGTCTTGCCTCACATATACATGCCATCTTAGGTGCTTTGTAGAAGTAGACTGCAAATTTCATTACGCCAAAAGTATCTTGACTGCTAAAGTAAGCCATCTATCAGCATTACCACTGCAAAGTCACTTTTTCAAAAGTTTATCAATCAATTGCAAATATTTATTCTCTGATGCAGTTTGGCCAAGATTTCAGTGCACATAAGGTTTGTTATCGAGATCTTGGGAAAGGTTGATTTAGACATTGCTAACTAACGTGGAAGTGCTACACTGGTTTTTAGTACAAATTATGTAAAACTTTTCAATATTCAGTAATATTTAGTCAATAATGAACACACAGTATTGTTTCTGTTGCTTTTTTTGATGGGAGGGATTTGAAGAACAAAACTTAGGCTTTCTTGGACATTGAGACAAAAGGCATGAATTGAATCTAGACTGTGTTTAATATGAAAAGTGAAAAGTGCAAATACATTTCTTCTGCCTCTGTTATAAATACACAGTCTTCTACCTCCCATTAGAACCATCAAGGTTCCCGAATCTTACAGTCACATCTACTAGAATGAACTATAATTCATCCTGTGAACCAGGTGCCTCAAAATAACTATAAGGAAGAAATTGAACAACTCCTCAACACTAGAATTGACTCCAATAATTGAAGGACAAAATAAAAGGACAAAATCACTCATCCCATCTCTGATTCTTCAGAACTGATCTTTCAGGAATACCTTCCAGAGATAAGACTAGAAACTAAAATTCATAAATTTCCACAGTAGTAAAAACCATGAATTCAATAGATATTGATCTAATGGCACGTGATTACCTCCTTCACTCAATGTTCTATAAATGACCTGTCTCCCTTCCATAGGAGATAATTGCCAGATTATCTTTCTTTCTGTCGTATTAACTTTCTCTCTACTCTCCAGGTATCAACTGCCTTTCCTGTTAGAAAGGATCTGATACATATTTTAGATGGAAAACACCTATCTTTAAACTTTTATGTCAGACCTGTAGTATAACATATGTACTCTAAAGCTTCTTTACTTTTTCTAACTGTTTGTTGGTCTAGTTAAGATAATTCTCCCTAGTAGCAAGCACTGCCTTTCCTTTGGGCTTGCATCACTGTAGCTGCAGCAGTTTTTGTAGTAGAAATATTTTCATTCTTCTCCAGTTCTCAAGCATCACTTTTTTTAAAAAAAAAAAAGTTGTAGTGGATTTAAAGCAAAGGGTGGCTTGGGAAGGGGGAGCTGCAGACTGACACCAGTGCTCTAACAAAGTTCTGCCTCACCTTCTTTAAAATTGCCCCAGAATTTTTGCAAGAAATTGACTGTGTTGACATTGTGTTCCTGTGCAATTGTAGGGAATTGAGTAAGGGACAATAGTTATGACTGTGAGCCCATCCAGTGACCTCGTGTTGGCTGATAATGAAGCAGCACAAACCACATGCAAGTGGCAGAAATGGAAATATATTCTACCATGCCACTTGGTATCATAATGCACATACCTAGCTGTTATTCTTAAAAACTTTTGAAGCTTTGGTATTAATGGAGAGTCTTGGACTCTCTTCAGGGAATGCAAATGCACCAAATAACAGGGAGAGCTAGTAATGAAATATCAAGGCAGGCATATTATTGTGCAGATCAGTTGTTCCAGTTCTCATTGGCATTAGTTGAAGAGCAGTAAGGTTGATGTAGGCCATATATGTGAAAATACTGTGATGGTGCTTCAAAACCATTTTGAGGTATGTTTTTTATATATTGAAATGATGGAAAATTCAATATTTCTCCCTTTAAATCTGCTATACTACTTGCTGAATTTCTACACCAGCAGTTCTGTTTCCTGAGGCAGAAAATTAGTTTTTTCCATTTTGACTGAAAACAGATAGGTGGGTGTCCCCTGATTCACCCCAGATTCTGTGTACATACTGGCAGCAGATTGTGGAATCAATAACAAATCCGCCAACAGCAAAAAAATAGCAGAAAAGGTAAAAGGCATATTTTAGCAGTTACAGCACATGACTTTGCCTTGCCAGGTTTCTCAGAAAAAAATCTTATATGAGATCATAAGGCTTTTCAGAAAGTAGAAGTATGTTACCTGCTTCATGCTGGAAGAAAGCTGTACTTCAAGCCGTACTTCATACAGTCTGGCAGTGTAAAGAAATCAAGTTAATTAATCTTCCATGCTTTTGGAAAATTCATCCTTTCTAGAGGAATCCATGGATACTGAAATTACTTTCACAGCTCTGACTAATCTTTCTGACCCCTAGCACAAGTTCTCGTGTTTGATGTTCTTGTGTTAGCTTTGACGGTCATGGCCCGATATGGCATAAGTTGAAGCAGACAAATTTTGCTTTGTGTTTTTCAGGGAATGGCTGAATATGTTCAGTCCCCCCATCGTTCCTGCAAACCAACAGCTAGAAGAACAATCTTCAGCAAATCAGAGTATTCCAGGTAGGAATTTATGAAGATGAAAATTTGTGTAGAAAATGTATTGAGACATCTCTAAATGCTGTTTTTGTAGTGCTGGTGCTGCTTTGTAGTTGTTTTCTGCACTTCTACATTTTGATGGCAAGAACGTCTTATTTATTATTCTCAGTTTCTGCTCACGGAATTTTCCATCCTGATAGCAGGATAACTTACACAGTAGTGATTTCCTGACGTTACGGTGGAATTTCTCTTACAAAGAAAATTTCGGATTTAGCCTTTAATAAAATCTCACTGTTTCTTGATTAGATTGTTGAGTCACCACCAAAAATGTTCTAAGTTTTTGTTTGTTAAGGTAATTGCTTAGAGTATAGCAAAGAACATAGCTGAAATTGGAAAGTCAGCAGCAACAGAATAAAACAAATGCCTTGCTTTCTACAAAGACCCTTTTTCTCATCTGCTGTGTTAGGAAATAAGGTAGATACCTACTTTTTTCTTCAAGTCCTGGGCATTCAGTGTGAAATCTCATAAATCTGACCTGTGTATTTGGCTGCCTAGGGGATGAAGATGTCTCAGTGATTTACTGTCTAAAATAGATTATGCCCCCCAAATCAGGAATCTTTTCATAGATGTATACTTGTAATTGTTTATGACAACAAAATAGAATTTTACTGTCAGGAGGGGACTTCGCATTAAAGAATGAAATAATATTTTGTATTAAGTGTCCTAAGTGAGCCAAAGTGAATTGGACAGTAGTCTTTGAGTTAGAGGCATGTTGGATATAAATTTGTGATAGATTTCGAAGAACGTTTCGGTATTAGTATTATGAAACCCAAGGCTAGCTGCAGTAAAGCTAGAATTTCCATAAATTTAAAAGTTGGATTGATTATATTCTATTATCTAAAAAGCTAACAAGAAGTATAGTTGGCAATTTGTTGTATTTCTCCACTTAGTCATACTAGAATTTCCAAACTGTTCTATGAATAGTTTTTAAACTCATTTTCCTTTATTGATAAATATTTTATATGATGTATCTGTAACAGGTGGAGAACAAAAAGTCTCTAATTACTATAACTTTTTATTCTGACTTTTTATTCTTGTACTTTCCTCCGCATACGGCATGCTGCTTGAGTTTTTTCCAAACTGCTAGACACCCTTCCCTACTAAACTAGTAGGGAAAAAAATCACAATAATCTTAGCAGCCATGGGAAGGGGAGGCATGACTAGCAAAGTGGCTTATGTGTACAATTTACAGCATCCTCAAACAACTCCAAGTCTCCCTTTCTGATTATTTCCAGTCCTTGAAAAATAATGTCCTTGAGCTATACACAGAAAACTGGTGTGGTTTGATCACATATTTTAAAAGGTATACTTTATTCAAACAAATCTTCAATCTTAAAAACTTTAAACCTAATATCTCAACTCTTTAGACTTAAAACAGAGGTTTGGGAAAATGCAGTGCCCTGTAACATGCATGGTGGATGAGATTGTACCCATCCGACCTTAAACTATATTAATTGTTCTAGATCTCTTGGATTTAAAAAAAAATCTTGGAAAACTATGTGTAAATGGTAACTGAATGTTTTACTGTAGTGTTTTTTGAAAGAGGCTAAAAAAGGTCTTATTTTGTGATATTTCTCTAGCACTTCAGAATAACCATGGAATGCTTTTTTTCTTAATCACTTCACTGAGGTTAGTTATGTTTGCCTGGAAAAAAAAAATGTGTTATTATTTAGTCTTAAATTCCAGAGTTGATCAACTGATTGAATGCTCAAATACATACCAGGAAACTCTTCTGCCCAATTTACCATTTTTAAATATCACGTTAAAAAATTGACTTATCTTTCATGCTGGGAAGAGGCTTAAATGTCGCAAGTCTTTCTTCCTGTGCAGTTTTCCAGTACACCAAGCATCACAGGATAACAAAAATATATTGCCACTAGTGAAAGGCTGTAGTGAATAAAAATGTTTTCAGAATAACCATTTCATCTGGAAGTATCCTTGGAGAAAAATAGGTAGTATAACATTGATATATTTAGGAAATATATTTAATTTTTATATTTTAAAAAAATCTTTAATTTGAGTCATAACTTAAACATGATTATTTTCTAAGAAAATCAGTGCCCATTTTACTTTCTACTTCCTTTCTTAACATTTGCACCTTCCAAAATACATCATTGAATGAGGAGGTGTAATGACAAGTAGTCTTATATTAACTGGTTTCACAAAGGTAATTAAGACCAAACTTTGGACCAGTAAATAGGGTAATTTTTTAATAGATTTTCTTCCCCCATTGGACATTAGTATTTCTGATCTTTAGACAATTCCATTTTACATGGCAGCTTTCATACAAAAAAAGTTTCTGCAGTAAATGACAAATGTACAATCATAAATTCTCTAGAACTTACCTTGCAGTATAATATTGCTTATCTTAAGACAGTGTTCTAAGAATCACAAAGTTATATAGTTTTCTTCTTTGAACTACAGCTATGGATAGTATTCATATGGTAACCCTGCAGCACATCACTGTAATATAGATTTGAACATTGTAGTTAAATGGTCAAGGGTCATATGAAAGAAGACACTAGCAATGTGCTTTTCAGACTGCTTTCTGCCAACAGCTGATCCAGCGCAGCTGAATCCGCTTTTATCAGGGTCAGAATATGACCCATATATCTTAAGATGAGATTCACCACAAGCAGTTTTCTAATATTAAAACCTTATATGCAGTGAAAATCTGTTTCTGTGAAAAGGGAGCCTATTTATTTCAGACTGTGGTAACTGTGCAAACATTTAGTGTTAACATAATCCAATAACACATTTATTGAAGAGTTTTAAAAAGCTACTATGTGACTCCATTCTTTGATAACCAATTTGAGACGTGCAGAACAAAATCCGTCCTGCATAAAAACTGTAGCTCCTCTGATTTCAGTAGAAGAGCATTTCATTTAATATGACAGGTAGAGGTACTAACTACCTTCAGTCCCTTTCAGCTCAGTAGAAGGAAAAAATACTCACACCTCTGTAATGTACATCTCAGATTTGGGTATAGCTTTATTTAAAATCAGGTGATGTTCCAGGCTTAGCAGTTACAAAAAGATATTGTTTAATTTTACAGTGATTTGAAGAACAAAAAGCTTTGATTTTACTTTCACCATGGTATTCATTTAAACTGCAAAAAGGCGCGTTTTTCTTTTTTCTTTTGTTTTTTTTTAATAGTTTTTTCATGCCATCCTGAACAGCTTTAATCCCAAAGAGTAGACAGAGGCAGCATAAACAGCTCTAGAAATTTCCTTAGAAAGTGATTTGTTTATCAGTTACTTCTACCATGGAAACATAATTCCTACATATGGCCTGGTTGCTTGCATACAGTATACAATTTGAAAGTAGGAAGATGTTGTCTTACACAACTATGACACATTAATTGAGTCTTTTATAAGAGTATCGCAATTTAATTAATGCTTGCTTTTAGGAGGCAGTAGTACAGAGGTGGAGTTTTCATACAGGAATTTGATAATTTTTTTTTAATCTTTTTAAAACTAAATACTCCATCCTACCATTGGAAATCTGTGGCAACATCTGGAAATGCCTTGAAAGGCATTCTGGAATATACAAGAGGAAGCCTAGCTCAAAAAGAAGATAGGGCTAGAAAGTTAAGTTCTCTTCTTGTTCGCCTGAAACTACATACAGGGAGCTATTACTTTAAAAGTTCAAATCCAGCTAGTCCGGGATGCAGTCTGTTCTAGTTTGGTATGAATTTGGGATATGCAGAGAAACAGATAGACTGCTAATGAGTTTGAAGAATTTCTTATTCCTGAATCAAGCCAATGAATATATTGAGGCCAGTGCTAAGGCAGAGAGGGTAAGAGATTTAAACTTAGAGAAGAAAATGGAACAAAGTAAGATTTAGAAGAGAAGCGTAGACAAAAGACCAAAAAATAATGGAAAAGGAAGAATACAATGAAAACAACAGAATGGTTTCAGATGAAAATGTAAGAGACTGTGAGGGAATGAGGCATGAATACTATTTGCTTATCTGCTGTGATCTGCTGAAGTATAGAAAAAGATTCTCACTTCTACTCCTTCTTTCTGCACTGCATTAATTTTCCTAGCAGCTATCCACTCAAAACATTTGGGTTAACCTTAGTTAGCTTACCAGGCCTGATGAAACAGAAACAGCAAGGAGGGCAGCAATTTGGCTTTATCATTTTACTGTTGATTACATTAAGAGATGATTTCTTTCTAAGTGCATTTGTTAATACTACTGAGGAAACAAAAATGAAATCTCTTCTGAAACGATGAAGTGCACACTACTTCCATATGTATTAAATATGCCAGCCTACTTTGTGGTCTGTAGATAACATAACCTATATATCGTTGTGTTATCCTAACTGTAAATAGATTTGGAGAGTTGGGGAGTTGTGAAACTGCTGCTTTTAGCATAACAGGCCATTACTTATTAGGAAGTGCTAGGACATACGAAGCATTCAGTTTGTGTTAGCTGCTTAAGAATGGAATAAGCATTTATGATGAAATACAAGATACAGATAGTGTTTAATCATGAATTATTTCCTGTCTAAAAGATATATAAAACTTTTACTTAGCTCGTATGAAAGACAGGTCTGGTCTTAATTTCCACAGACATAACACTAGTATTTTTTTTTGTCTGTAATCAAACTGTGATGAAATTCTAATGTCATAAAGCTATTATCACTGTGATATCAGCATAGTTGTAAGTGCCGTACTTACAGTGTTGTATAGAAACTGATTTTCAATTATATTTCTTCAAAGTTCTATAGTTTGTTTTTTTATGAACAGCTGACATGCTACGCTATTGCGCTGTACTTAGGTAGTAGGGATTTTTTTTAATGCAAGATGTAATTTTTTTTAACATTAGCAAGCCTCATCTTAAAATCTGAATTCAGGTATATACCTCTACATAGCTAAAAACATCTGAAAATAACACTAGATCCTTTTTTAGTTTTGTTTTTCTCTTGTATTGAGCTTCCACACAATGGAAAGCTTAGTGTCAAAAAAAAAAAAAAAAAAAAAGTTTGTGTGACCTCATTTGTGGCAACAATACTGACTTTGCTGTAAGTTTGTTAGCTCTGTTTGGCATACAGTTTCTTCTTGTACTTGTTTAAGGCTAATTAAAGAAGTATACTGAATATACTCAACTATCTACCTGTAATACACGCATGATCTGTAATAATGAAAATGTTCTAAAAACTACACAGTAAGCCAACAAGCATGAACACAATTGATGTGAGGCTAACATGATAAGGAGGAAGTCTTCAAAGGAAGATTTTTGTACTCTATTTAATTTTATGACTTTCCACATAGACTGTTTTAATAATATGCAGTTTCATTTGTACAGATATTAAGAACAGATTGACTGTGTTTCTGTGTTCATATTAAAACATTATCATTTAAGCAGTTTATTGAGAAAAATATCCATTAGGAATACTTTGATCTGTTATCAGTGAAAGTGCTTCTAGTGAGCTGTTGTTCCAATGGATTTGTAAAACTCAGGTGTTAAGCAAACACTGAACRTCATAACTTCACTTGAACTAAATACAGATCTTCAGAAATACAATAAAAATGTGAATTGCTATTATCTTTGAAGGTAATAACTCAAAAGTTGAAATATATACACTTGAAAGAGAAATTCTGTCACATCTGACAGGAAGATACTTCTATATTATTGTCTGTGAGAATAAAAGATTTATTCTTACTTTTCACACTTCACATAGGTGAAGATGACTTCAATACTGAAGAAGATGAGGAAGTCTTGACTCTTTTGTATGATCCATGTCTGAACTGTTACTTTGATCCAGACACTGGGAAGTACTATGAATTGGCATAGCCAGATCATGAGCATATTACTTTGTTTTCAGAATAGGTTTGTGTTTTAACTGTTTGTAAAGTATGACTGAGCTATATAATTTATCATGTAAGTTAAAACTTGAATTAACCAATAGTTTTATAAACAAATGAATATAGTTTGTAAATAATGTGTCTTATTTTTTTAGTTTGGTATTAAGTGGTAGTGCAGTGGAAAATCATATAACATAAAAGTTCCTTGTGGCTAAGACATTTGTCTAATTTATTTCCATTATTCAGAGGATCTGTATGGGAATAAATTAAGTTGAAGAGCTTTTGCAGTGTTCATCTGTAAATGATGGCTTGACTCAAATCTGTTTTTTCCTTACTTGCTTACTGTGTATTTTTAATTGATTCCAAGCTATCTATCCATTGTACTCTTAAGACGTAAAATGTGTTGTTTAAAGATCTGTATTTCATGAGTGCTCTCTCACTTTAGTCGTCAGAAAAAGCAACATTTTCCTCATCTTTGAATAATTCTCTACTATTACATACTGCAGGAATGGGATTACATCAAAGCTGAATGGTGGTACACAGTGTACAGGGCAGTGCACTTCAAGGTATGTGCATGGGCAATCTGTGGATCCAAACCCCAACACGATAAATGTGAAAGACCTGAGTATACCTACACTCTTATTTTACTGATGTAATTTAGTATGGGCCTGAGAAGGAGTGGTAAGAGTGATTGCTTCAGCACTCCAAAACTTGAGCCTTACCTACATTCGCAGTAAGGCAAGAAGACATGTATATGATTCGTATGTGAAGTTGTGCTCAGAATATAGTTCCCTTATGTTTGTATTATTTATTCTGTTACACATCTTAATAAAAAAACTGTGATTTAACACATCTGTATTGCCTGCAGTTTTCATTGAAGGCCCCAAACTTCCAGCTGAGATTTAAAATTTGTGCCTCGCCGTGGGATGGAGATTTTGTCTTGTTGCACATATGATATCCTTGTTTACTATAGGGAAAGACTATGGAGATAAACCAGTCCATGTGTAGTCTCTGAAAATAATGAAAATGAATAAATTGCTGTGTATGCAAACATGTCAAACTTTACTGTCTGCTATAATGAGTTGACCTGATGTGCAGTCACAGCACCAGTCCTTTGCATTTCTGCAGTGCATGACTCAAAAAGATGCCTGGCGTGTCAAGCCCCAGAGCAGGATAAGGTCCACAATACTGCGTTGTGCTGCCTGCCAGTCATTGTCCCCCAGCCAACAGGGCACTAGCTCAACAGGTTAAATCAGTCATAAAAAAAAATCAGCTTTTTTTTTTTTTTTTTTTTAGGGGGTCGGGCGGCAGGAGTTGCAAAGAGCCCAAGGAGTTATGCTGTAATGGAGTTTAGTTAGTAGACAGCTTTGGAATCCACCAGTATTCAGTATTAACATTATGTTTTCTCGGAGATGGTTAAAAGGCATATCAAAATCACAAGGCAAAATGATCTAAAGACATTTCTGGTGATACTTGTTCTAACCTTCTGCTTGATTATGTCCCATGCTATGCCACAGTAATCATTTGCAACCTGATTACTCAGTGAATTTTTTTAAAGATGATGCATTTGAATGTCATAAAGTGAGCTCAGGTTGCAACTGACAAGTGATTTAAAATGATGTGTCTCTAAATTATTAGTAATTATGGATGCCAGTTAATGAATATCCTAGAATTAGTTAAAAATGCAGTTGTTAATAATGGCTTGGCATAAGATCAGACTGTGTATTTGGCTTCCTTGGCAGGTACAAACATATCATCACAAATTGATTTGAGTAAGAGTAACACTGAAATCCACAGGAAGACAGATACTGTGTTGACATAATTCACTTACTCTGCCTCAGACTGTTTCTCCTAGGAAGATTCATGCCTGTTTTTGCTAATGCCATAATCAATTTAAAAGTTCAGTGAAATCATCATTTTGCCCTTCAAAAATCAGATCATAGCTTGTACATGATCTGCACATCTAACCGTTTTCTTTTTAGCATCATTTACTGATTAGGACCATCTTCTCTGTATTTTTGGCAAGGGCTATTTAAAATGTATTGCTGATTTTCCTTTCATAGACCTGTGTCTCAAAGGAGTGATCAGATGTTCAGCCACTGCGAATCTGGGCAGGTTCACTGATGCTTCTGAGACACGGCTTACTTGCATCAGAACCTGACTGAAAACTGGTGTATGTTAAGAGTCAAAAATCTGCAAAAGGCCAGCTGGTTGTCCCTGACTCTCTCTGCGTAGATATGCTTGTCCTGGCTTCCTACCAGGTAATCTCTAATATGTCACATTTAAAAAACAAAAGGGGACAGAAGAAGCTGTAACAAAAGGGAGTCATTAGCAGCTCTTCACTCCAACCTTGTCTTTTATGGGATAAGGAGGCAAGCAAGGAGTAACATTGGGTTCAGGATGAGACGGTTGCTTCAGGCAGGTTCATAGGCAAGGCTGGATAGGTTGTTTGTGTTTTCCTATCATTAGCACAATAGTGTTTTACAATTAAGACCTCTCCAAAATCATTAATTTGAGATCCTTGCCCTTGATATTCTGGTTAGCAGCTTTGTTATAATGCCATGAACAACACCTGCGAATTAAGAGGTACAGAGGGCTTAGCTACAAGGACCATAAGTTTTGCTTCCAGTGTTTTTCTTAACCATCATTCTGAGACCCTAGAACTAAAGCATTGCTGGCATGCAGCATGATTTTTCTTTAGCCAATTTGTCAAAAACAGCATTTATGGCAAGTCTTAAAGTTAACACATAGATTTGCTCCTGACAGTCATGTGCAATGTTTTATTTGAAGTGCTTGAGAATCACAGTTTTGAGTTTTCACTACTCAGTGCTTTCAAACAAGTTTTTTAAAAAAAAACTCTGCCTGGGCATATGATTTTGAGTTAATTAAACTATTTGCAGACATTTTTTCACAGACCTAGCATCAGATGTGATTTTTGAGAAGCTTTGAAATGAAATAAATTTTAATAYGGCCTTGTTAATGTTCCTTAGAATATGTTCATGTAGTTCATCAATCAGYTGCTCCAGCCTTTGGGCATCTCCTACGCACAGTAGATGAGATAGACATCTCTGCGTTGTTTCCAACCTCATTTTAGTCAACCTSCCTTCAAATAGTTTGGGAGGAGGATGAAATCTCTGAAACAGTTTTTAGCCAAAGCCCAGAGCAGTATGTTTTCTGTGTTGCTGGAATGATTCCTARCCCCCCCCCCCCCTTTTTTTGGCCTTCAGTGTATCTATTCTGAGGTTTTTTCCAAAGTCCAACCAAATAACCTGGTTTCAGCCTTTGGATCGTTATGGACTGTGGCAGCGTTGAGACGTAGGTCACAGACACACGCTMCATGCAGGCACGGGCACAAACTCCTCCCGAGCAGCTGCTAGAACTTTGTAATCTTTGATCCTGCAGTATGGTCACCTGTTGTACCCAAGTGCTGTGTGTGCATGTGAGCCTCATGGCAAACAAATGTAAAAGGAACATACTCTCTCCTAAGGAGCCTACAATAGGACTTCAATATTGATTTTTTTTCCCCTCTGTTGCCATGATGAAAACCTGAAAAATAATTCTTTATTGTTCGCAAGTCCTTCAACTGAAAAGCATTCTATTTAGGGGTACTTTCCAGTTAAACTTTGTGTCAAAATGCCAAGATTGCAAAGGTTGAATGATAAAAAGGATCCATGAAAGTCATTTTTTGTAACAATCACATTTTACATTCAAATTATTTTTCCATAATATTTCTGTATTGTAGAAATGGGGTTATTTTTAAGTGATGGACTACATGTGAAATAAAAAGGCATCCAGCCTTTTTTTATGTGGTATTGCTGATAATCACCACTTTTCTCATGGTTGCTATAGTAACTTCGCATCCTTAGCTGCCACCTTTTTTGGCACTTAAAAAAACTCTTTAAATTCAGTTCCCTGATAAACTGAAAGCTTGGCTTCGTGATACCCATGGGAGTGTGCAAGTGTAACAACAGTACTTGTCATTGTTCTTACTTGGTGTTTAACTTGCTTGTTAGCAGCTGTGCATGCAGTTCGAACTGTGATGTTTCAGGATCCTGCTGCAGGCGTTACAACCAGCACAAGGGCTAATACCCTGGATGAAACCCTGGAAACGGCCGTGAGCTCCCAAAGGGTGCGTGCTGCAGCCTGAGATGTGAAGAACTGAGCAGGATTTTGCTCTCATCGCATCACTGTACAAGAAGTTCTGTCTCAAGTTTGACAACTTTCAAGAGGAAGAATAATCTGTGGACATGAAACTACATGGTGAGATACATTTTGAAGGCTCCTGTGGTCAGTCAGTGGCAAATCAACATATTGATACTTTTAGTCCCTTTCGAAGTGTTTGTACACAGCTGGTGTGGCAGATGAGAGGGGCCCAGAGCCAGGAATGCTRGAGAGCAGGGAGTGCCCAATGCACTGCGGAGACTGGGGGAGGCCTGTTGGCACAGCATTTTTGGAGGTGAGTTCAAGGCCAGCACAAACATGAGATGCACTAAATGGGCGCAGCTCCCCAGGAGTTTGACCTCTTTCTTTTCTCCAAAATGGTGCTTGTGCTGAAGGTTATTTTTCTAGTTCTGTAAAACTGGCCCAGCTACGGGCTGCTGTTCTTGCATCTCCTGTGGAGGCTGGTGCCCGTAGACCTCTACGAAAGTACACCCTTCACAGGAGGGGGAAAGCAGATATCAATGCTTGAAGAACTGATGTTAGCCCCAGGCCATTGGACACAACTGACCAGCAGGTCCACAGAGGGGCTGAACCCTTTGCTGAAGCCAGAGCATTTGATGATCCTTCCTTCCCTGCGGCTAGAGCCTCTGCAGCACAGCTCAGACTTCTCACTTGCGTGTTCTTTTGCAAAGGGTTTTACAGAGCAGACAGGTTTGGAAAGTATACGGCTGCAAAACGATGGAGGAAAAATGCTATCAAAATGCCTCCATCTTGGCCACGTGGCTGAAGTGCTCCTAGGGATGGTCAGTGTGTCTTCATTGCGCCCCTACTCTTCTTATAGCTGTCCTCTCCTGGTGACCCCCAGACACAAGATGCTGGGTATCCTGTGGTGGCCAGAACAGTCACAGTGCAGCACTTCTTATAAGGAAAAAYACTTCTTCTAATACAAAGTAGTGTAGTAACCTGTACTAGTAATGCTAGCATACTTAATGCTGTTTACACTGCTTAGAGGTTGGGAAGGGAGAAGTTATTAAAAAGTTTATTATTGAATGATTGTACATTTGTCTATGTGGGAGACCAAGGAAAGCTCAGGCCACAGAAATTACAAACGTAGTTTTAGAGCTCTGCATATTTATTAGGCCATCTGCTWCTGCAGCACTAACAGCAAAAATCTTTGTACAGGCAATCTATTCACAGCTACTGTTTTACCACCTGACGTGCAAAATATCAAAGCTCTGGATGCATTTATTACTCTGCTGAGTAATTTTCTAATGAATTCATAAAGTTCAAGAAACATCTTGTGCAAGAGTTTCCTTTATATTAGTTTGCTCTTTTCTAGCCAGAGCCCAACAAGGGCCTTTGAGGAGGAATCCCATAGTGTGAATAAGTTTGTGGTGCTGAACACATGGCTGGGTGACACTGAGTTTTGTCATTCTCACCTTGGTAAGACAGATTCTGGCTAGAGGATCTGAGYATTAATGGCAGATATGTGGATGGCATTCTCCTGAGACTGAATCAATATGAAGTCCAAATTAAAATAGCTGTTTTACCAAGAGAAAAAAAGCAAGTAGCTTTTCAGCTCCAAAGTAATGACTAGTGTCTGAGTGAGCCGCTTGATGTTCACAACAGTACTGGCAGATGATCCAACTCTGTCTTCCTTCATCTCCTTTCTAGTAACCTGCAGAGCCTTTACAGCGTGCCTTCACACCTGCGTTTCCAGTGCAGCCTGCAGCCTCTGCACCACTAYGACCCCTTGGTCACTGTGTGGCCCAAGCATCTTTACCCAAACCTGTCCCTTCATCTTCTGTGACCAAGCCGGGATCAAACCAACAGCCACCATGGAAATCACATGTAGTGTCAAGGCAAGTGCCTTGTGCTCAAGAGACAYGCAGACCACAGAGGTAGCAGGGGAGAAAGAGAGGACTGGTTTGGCACCAGTCACCCAACTATAAATCCCCGTGWGCAGGGCCAGCCACCCTGTGCTTGGCGCATATCCTGCACCCTGGAGCCTCTACCCTGTGCTGGAGGAGTCCAACAGTGCTTAATACTACCAGGTCCAAACTACTATAATTRCTAAAGCAATTTATGGAGTTTTGTAATAATCAGCAGTGAATAATAGGGGGAGACCCAAGAGGGCATGTTCCTGCTCAGGACGTGCAGAGTGATGAAGGGGTACTGGAGTAAAATGCAGAAATAGCATTTGCAYGTGCATCCCTGTGGTGCTGTCCCAGCTGTGTAGCCTGGTTCGCCTTTTGCACCCAGGGCCCCAGGGCRCCCACCCCGGAGCTGCCTTCCCCGGGGCAATACCGACAGGGCCTGAGCTAAATGCCTGCATTGCTGTGAGGCTCTCAGACACCAGGCAAGGGCATCATCAGTCATTACTCAGACCAGTTTTATAAGGGAGTCTCTTACAGAAAAAGACTTCTTGTGCACTGCACATTTGCACCAAGGCTGAGACTCTTTATACCTGAGCCCATAAAAACCTTTGAGACCCCTCTGTCACAAGGTATCTGCACTGAAATGGCTGTGTGCTGTTCACGAGGGCCTGCCACAGCAGCACAGCTGAAGGTATACATTTGGCAATTATTTTGCCATTACTCCACTATATTCTGATCCCTTGCAGTGCATTACCCGTTATTTCATATAATCTATTAATCCTCGTATGCCAATAGAAGGATATGTCTGATCCATCTGTAAGGTGCTCAAAGGACACATCTTTTACTGAGGGCTTCTGTTAACTTCCAGATCATGAGCAAAGCCGAAGCAAGCTGAGTGCTGAGGCAGAGGAGGGGAGCGTGTCGACTTGGAGCGATCTACCGCTCCATCTCCTGGCCACAGCTTCCCTTCCAGAGCTGCCTGCAAGCCAGACATGCAGAAAGACGGTATTTATGCCTTCCTCCGTGTAAAGCRCGGGGCTTAATATTACTTTGTGCACTGATTACATTGAAAGTAATAGTGGGAACACTTTGATACTGTTAGCAGTTAATGACCCATTGTTTAAATGGGAAAGAGACGTTTATAGTCAAATTTATTATTGGAGTTGTAATGTTGAACCATATTAAGCAGCCTGAACAGCCGGTTCCAGAACACCTCAAGCACTTCCGTGGAAATCACAGTAACGCATGGTTGGCAGGTCCTCTACGTAGCTGCCAGCGTGCAGGGAGGCTCCACACACCAGCAGACCTGCCCCACTGCAGTCACTTACTGGGGGCCGCTGCAAACACCGTCCTGACGCTGCTGATGCACAAAAGCGTTGTCACTGCACAGGGAATGAAGCCAATGCTCAGCCCAGCTGAGGGTGGTGGCCTGGCAAGCTGCCACCGCAGCCTCACTCTGTGAGACATGCTGCCCCCCRGGTGGTGTGGGCCCCCTCTGCGCGCACCCCGGGGCGCCCACGGCCCGGCACACCACGGCCGTACGCGTTCACCGGGATGCACGTCCCCGTGGCACRAGCTTAATGGTGCTACCTTGTGGATTTGCTTTCCCCTGCTGCTCTTCCGACGCCCCCAGCTCTGCGGTCCGCTCCGTTGTTGCGTCTCCAGCACTGTAAACTCAGTGCCATGAGATTTAAATGTGACACCTTATAAACCACATAAATATGCTCTAGTAAGGCCCCTGGACAATGAAGGATTTTGCACAAGATCTCCAGGCACTAATTCAGTCTCAGGGCTCCCTTCCYGTTGTGGTAGGTGTGCAATGCCACTAGCAAACCTTGACTGAATTCTACCCTTTATTCTTTTAAGGCATCTTTTCTTTCTGTTTGAAACAAGGTTTTATTTTGGACAAAAAATGAACATGTGAAGCATGAGAGATCATATTTAGTGATAGGTTTGTTTTCTTTTGAAAATGTGTCAAATTGTGATGTTAAGATAATAGCTATTAATTTGGAAGTTATTTTAAAACTATTGGATAATTATTATTCTACAGATTTTTTTTTCCAATAAATACTAAGTTTAGTTTTGCTGAATGTTCCCTTTCCATTTGCAGTGTTGATRTTTCTCCTCTCTTGCATTAACATGTTACCATTCAGAATGAATAACTGTGCTTTGGGCTTGGAATTTTTCTTTCACATTTTTGACAATTGTTTTTTATGTCTTGTATAAATCACTGTAACACACGATAAAGTCAAGTGCATTGAATAGCCGTGAATATTTAAGTTACTGTTTCTCCTTCGTGCAATAGCCCATAACCATATTTTAAGAGCAGTTACAGTCTTTTATCAAGCACATGTATTGGCATTTTTTTGTAACTGGGTTACTGAGCACATACTTAACAACTCTTAAACAGCTCTCACCGACTATCACGTAAATCATTCTTAATTCACTATTTATTGACCACAGCGGTTCTGGATGAATCTTTGGTACCAATCACCCTCCTGTGGGCACCACACTCTCTGCTACCACATCTCTCTAGAAATCCCCAAGTTACCCCTGAAAACCAAATGTGTGTGTCACAGAACGTCACTGCTTTTGTAGGAAAATCCTGCCGGAGAGGTTGGTGAGCCCCTATCCCAAGCAGCACACGTGCCYGCCCCACGATGGAGGGGCCGGGTTTGGGGGAAAGGAGAGGTGACATGTGGCACTCAGGGAGGGTTGTGGCTAYAGCCAGCCCAAAGGTGCCCAGGTCTGCAAACCTCCAGGGTGCCCCCAAGTTTATGTACAATAGCAACCCGGGACCCCGCTCRTTCAAAGCAATCTGCAGTCAGTGTAGGTGGAAGGGGTTTATGTTACTCATTTTATGGGCTGATTTATGGCTTGTTTACTTGGATGCTTTACTCACATTGCTAATGTTGTAATTAAACCTTGTTAAAGTGCCCAGGCTCCCCTCAGGCATGCACTGGAACTTTTTTTTCTTTTCTTTCTTTTTTTTTTTAACCTCAAATGATAATTATTATACAGGGGAAAAAAATGAGTGGTGAGGAAGGGTGGCAGGCAGGTTTGGTTGTAATAAATACCTATTTAGCAAGCAGAGGATGCTTAGTTCTAAATCAAGTTGTATATTAAAAATGGAAATTGCTGAGATTGCTGTTTACCTGTGAAACCAAAATTACTTCATGAAGAAAAWAATTATAGACATAGACTATAAAAGGCCTGTTATGAATCTTTATTAAATAGTTAATAGCAAGATGCTGTTGTGGTGTGCAGCATCAGTACATCATGTGCAGGGTGGGTTGGAGGCTTTTCTGTGGCTGAAGTGTGGAAATGGGTTGTRTGCATATACCCCTTTGAGTGCAGAGCTAGGCAACAGGAGCAGAAGCCTCATATTGAAACTTTTTGTTGTTCCCAGGAGCAGGGATRTTTGTGTGGATAGGAACGGTCCTGTTCAGGCTGCACTGCCAAGGAGACAGTGCTGGGCTGGTGCTCTGCATCCTGGGCCCACAACGCTGCCACTCCTGAGAGCAGCTTTCAGCTCGGGGTGAGGACTGAGCCAAGGTGCCCGGCCGGCCAACAGCAGCACAGCAACGTTTGCACATATCCTGCACAATGATCCTCTGAAAATTTGCCCCTGCAAGACAGGATTGCCACCCAGGCCGGGAGCATGGGGCCAGGAGAGCAAACTGCCAGCCAAGGAAAGGGTATGTTTGCAACAAACCCTGTTAACAAGAAACAGTTCAGCCAGCTCTGGTTGAAGYGTAGCAGCATCGCCACTGTCTATCCATCACTGTCAGGGCTGCTGGGCTCCTGCTCAGACAGAATTTGGTACCAGCGATGCTCAGGCTTGGTCCTTTGCTCTGTGTAATAAAGCTAATGTCTGCAATGACATTAGGTGTTCATTGGTGTTACTCGGATAAGTATTTGACTGTGGAATCTGAGTTGCAGGTCAGAACTTGTGAGCACCTTACACAGAAACTGCAAACGTGGACAGCTTGCAGGTAAACTGCTGGATTAACTGAACCCATCTCTGTCTTTGTCTCTTCCTCTTGCTGATACAGGGTCTTTTTCCTTCCTCTCATTTCAGTCTCTTAGAGGGATTTTTTGGCGTTCAAACAGTATGGGATGTTTTTAGCTCTACCCCACATTTTTCTAGTCCATTGCAATTCCCCTCAAGTTTAAAGAGGTCTTCTAGGAGCTAATAAAGCCCATGAAGTAATCAAGTGAAATATGGCACAAGGGAGAAATTCTATTACCAGAACAGACTGATGAGTTCAGGGAATTAGTGGGGGAAATATTAAAATTATATTAATAATAGTTGTTTATTACCTATACTAAGGCAGCAAACACCCTAATGAGAGAGGCCGAGGCACAGCGCTCGCTGATGGCCATGGGGCCTGTTTCGCAGAAGTCATTTTTCTCTTATTCTAAAGCAGCTTAACTCAGTCCAGGTTAACTCAATCAGCTCAGTGCTGGATTTGCTCAGGGACTTCTCTTCCAAGGCAGATTCAGCAATCACTGCAGGGAGAGAATATATATCTGTGCAGATACTTCTATAGGTACATACATACGAGCACAGAGGCTGCCAGGTCAGTGACCAGCGGGTAGGGTGGTGGGAGCCCCGTGATGCCTGGTGGGGCTGCCTGGCACGTTTGCAGAGCCAGGGAAGGCGTTGGCAGCTGCTCAGCAGCGCTGACAGCCCCGTTGTGCCCACGACGTGGCAGGAGCACAGCTGCAGAAAGCCACACAACACCGTGCGTGGGAGTGTTCAGCCCTGTAAACAGCAGGAAGGAGAAGGAGAAGCTGCGCTGTTTACCCAGGCAGGGATCACAGAGGGATGTTTAATTGAACCGTGTTGTGATCTTTTGCCCCAGGTGGATATTTGCTGGCCGAATGCAAATTTGCAGGTAGTGCAGACAGATTAAGAGACCTGCAGATGTGGAGTCCACTCTCCTCCTGCAGACAGCCAAGTCGGGAACAGGACAACGTTGGAAGACCTTGCCTGTAACTCTCATCTCATCGCTGCTTTACAAAAAGACTCTTCCAGGAACTCCATCTTCCTGCTTTCAAGCATTAACACTGGGGCATGTTGGAAGCCCACCAAGAAGATTGAATGTGACATTTTTGYCCAGCCCTGTCCAAGAGCAGAGTCTTTCTTGAAGTGAAAGCCATTCCTGCTGGAAGCGTGGCTTAAAAGAGATCTGGAAGAGTGACTCRAAGGACAAACAAGCTGCTGAGCTCCAGGAAACTGCTTCAGTGTGAACTGTGGCTGCCCTGGTGCGCTCGGCGTTCATGCACAGCCACAGCTGACAGCGTCGGTGCAGGCGACGCTGCTGCTGTTGCACACATCATTAACAGTGTCCTGCCACCACCATCCTCTTCCCGTCCTGCTCCAAGCCGCACTTAATCTTCTAAACTGCGCTTTCCTGCTCGCCTTTTGCTCCCTCGTGACCTCTCCTCCCAGCTGCCAAGCGAATATGTCATGCCGTATCGATCAGCACTGCATGCGCCCGGGCCACTTGAGCCTGCCTGCTCGTCAGGCCCTCGTACTTTATGGGCGCTGCTCTTCCYTGCAGCTACTGGTTTTCCCTGCACCCTGCTGCAGCCCAGCACCCAAGGCCGCTGCCTGCAGGTGCTCACCAGGGGGAAAGCAGAGGGCAGCGAAGAGCTGCCACTTCTCATGAGTGGTTTTCTCCAGTTTCGGAGGCGTTAGCAGGGACATTAGCTATGCAGAGGGTTACCTACTGCACAGATATGCCCTCATCAATCTTTTAGCTGACAGTGTGTTAAAAGTTATGTTACCTGAGCAAAAAACATTGAGATGGTAAAGCCAGCAGCTCACCACAGCGAATGTAATGTAAGCAGCTCAGACCTCATGAGCTGAAGAATATGAGTATCTTCAGTCTGGATTAGCACTTTTTCCCTCCTGACTGCGGCAAGGAGGCCTTGTCAGCCCTCACACCTTGACTCTCGCCTTTCGGCCCCCGGGCCAGAGAGGACAGGTCACCTCGGGAGCTGCATTTGTTCTGCATGTAGCTCCTGGATACAGGGTGGATATCAGGTACGAGAAAGAAAAGGGGGGGGGGAAGCTGGATTTTTTCTGTGGAGCTGCACAAAAGGATTTCTTCATAGAGCTTTTGAGGCAATTAGCCAGCGGTAGCAGATGGCACGTGGAATTGTTCCTAAAATGATGCTGCCCTACATAGAATTTAACAGATACTAAATCCACATTTTTCAAAGAAATGCAGATGAAAGTGCATGCAGGTTGCAACCTGCCTGGTGCTGCTATACAATTTGCATGCATGTGCATATGCATATACATGTGTATGTTGGTTCAGGAGTGCTATTAGCCTTGACACCAGTTCTCTAATGTCAAGCAAGGGCAACCAGCTATACAGAAAGTCTGGCAGTGGAGTTTGGATGTAGTGCCATTTAATGATGGGGGCAACAGCATCTTGCACTGTCTCAGTTGTAAGGGAATTTCTTTAACCTGTGTTATGCAAATGCCCATCCTGTCTAGCCAGCCCAAAAAGCTCTGGAGGAATTTGCAGCCTTGCAAATTTTACCAGGAGCATCAGGCCTTCCCGCCAGGGCCAAACTCTGGTGCTGCGATGGCTTTGAACTGCATCATTGGCAAACGTCCTCTTCTGTACAGAAAATTTGTTGGGAAAACAAAATGTGCAAATACAGCAGGCAGAAAAAGACTTTGCACCTTCTGAGACCAAAATACTTGAACCTTTGGTGCGTTTTCACTGCAGGAGATGCTGGGGCTGAGGCGTYGGTGGGGCCACATGGGGCTTTAGGCTCTAGCTTGGGCACCTGCCTCAGAARGTTAGTGTGACAGGTTGGGTCTCTCATTCCTAAAAATCCCTCAATATACTTGTCTTCAGCAAGAGTAAAGGCTAAATAAACACATCTAAACAACTGAAAAGCACGTCAGCATTCAACTTCAAAATAAAATGCAGTGAAGTGTGAAATTATACCTTTTATTCCATAAATCTTCAGCAACYGGCACAGTTATATAACTTGTATCATGCTTTACTACTGGTAGAGTTTAACACACCATGCAAACCCCATAAAGTAATTACATTTCATCTCAACAAAGAAACAAAATCCCAGCTCATTCACCCCCCTCCGTCTTAGAAAGGATTAGAGACAATTCAGTGCATGTCGATTTTTCCTGGTGATAAACCCAAAGCAGGTCACCAATGAAATGGTAATGTGGGTTCCCAAGGCAGCTGATTTAAAAGGAAAATAGAGATGTTATTTGGTGTTCTTCAAGGCAATGTCACCCTGCTAAAGCCCTTTTGCTTTCTGAAACTTCCTGAGGTTTATCTTCTACTTAAAAGAAGCTTAAAAATGTAAAATTTACCTTGACTAGACCATTTCCACACTTAGCAATTGCCATTCTGCAGGCTGATTATGCACTTTGGACCAGATTCCTATCCAGCTTTTAAAAAGTTACTACATTCCCCAGTATGTGAGTTTATGTGAGTGATAATGAACAGCAGAAGATGCAAGTTCCCCTCTTGCAACATGAAGCCATAAGCCCTGGGGGCTTGGGTTCTTCACACCCACRAGTCAGGCTGGAAATATTTGTTGTAGGGTCATTTGTTAGTTGCTCTTCTGCCAAACTACAGGTATGTGCRTATGCAATAAAACCCAATTAATGTAACTAATTAGTCTATTAACTTCCTTCAAAATAAGTTTCCAAAATTTTAATTAGACTATTCTGATCAAATGCAATAAAATAAAATAAAAAAATCCTTGAAAGCAAGGCAACCAGGAACACAGGGGCTTTCTTTTGTTTCCAAAACCCAGCATAATGCCACAAAAACACACAAGCATGGGTAACTAAGGGTTACTGAACAGGAGGCTTTACCCCACCAGGCACAAAGCAACTGGCAGCAAAAACTCCCATCGCTCAACCAGCCGCTGCAGAAGCGGGCGACCTGGAAGGGGGCGCTCCGTAAAGGAGATAGGACACAGCAGCCGCCTGAGAGCTGTGATGAGACGCTTAGATATGCAGGTTTACATCTGCAAATGGGAGATGAAAAGGACTGCCTACCGTGGTCTGTATTTGTGCAAAATACTCCAAACAGTATCAAGCCCTGAGCAGTGCCGACAGCACGGGAGCTTYGTGCCAGCGCAGGCACAAGGGAAACGTGCTCGTGTTCGCTGCAAGTACAGAGGGTTTTTTCCTTTATTCATGTCAAACTGCTGGGCATGAGTTTGCTTTTCCTATCATGTTTGTTTATCTGCATCTCAGCCTCGGCTTTGCTTCTGACCCAAACAGACTTGATATAAATGTTGCACAACGATGGGAAATGCAGCAGGGAAAAGTCATTGCAGCTTGGCAGCAACTGGTGCTGTTTTACAAAATGCGAGGCAGAAAGTGCAGAAATAACTTGCGCTAGTATTTCCATAGGTTTTCTGCTGACATGCCTTATGAATATAGCCCAATTCCCAATTCACTCTAGTAAACCAAAGACTTGAAACGGTACATGAAATGGCGTTGCTGCAGTTGTCTCTGGTGCATGGAAATGCAGGAGGGAATCCATCACTACTGCCGAGCGAGAGGCGAGAGAGACTGGGCAGTAGCAGCAGAGGGGACTGAACGCATGGGTGGAAGATAGAAAATTTGATGGGAGGTTTTTTTTTTTTTTTTTTTAATATCCAGAAGTCAACAACCAGTCTAGGAGGCAAAAGCAACATAAGAACAAAACGAGGCAAAAAAAAAGAAAGGTGAGTTGCAGAGGGCAAAGCATTTGATAAAATTACAATTAAATGGGCAAGGAAAAGATAGAAATAGATCTGAGAGGCCYGGAAATGTCACTGAGGGGAAGGCTAGCAGCAAGCAGGGAAAATCAGCTTTCTGTATTTAAACCCAAGGCAGGTTCCCTCATTCCAAACTCTGGTCATTTCTTCTGCCCTTTGTACTTTTCAGAAAGCTGACACTATGCTATAATTTGAACAACCCCACATCATTCCTCCGGTAGGAGGCACCTGTATTCGGATTTCTGTTCTGTCGTAAGCTGGAGTAAAGAGAGAACTGCAATAGGCTCCCYGCGGTACCCTCGCCACTGCAGTTCGCTGCGTGTTTGCCACTGAAAAAATCCCAGCAGGGACAGAAGGGCTCCCAGAGTTATTTCCTAGCCTCTGTCTAGCAATAAAGACACAGTTGCACCGGGTGGTAACTCTTGGCAGATGGTGACTTTTCAAAGTTGATTGCTGTATAAATGGTACTTTCTGGGTTTGTTCCTTTTATTCAGATTCTCAGTAGCTTGTTCAAATGTCAGAGAGCATCATTTTTCTATCTTTTATTTCCTTACTGAGCGGAAATCTTCTCTAAACCTAAGAATTACAACTTGGGAGAAAAGATACGCTCTCTCGCAATAAAAACGGTCTACTTGACAAATCTTACAGCATGCAATAAAAACAATAGCTGCAAAAAGCCCAGTGGCTTTGTTCTCAGTGGAGGCTTTTAATTTCTATTGCACTTTTTAAAGAGRCGTTTTGTCTGCCCTATAAAGGTTTGCTGGAGTGGCGAGGCCCGTTAGCAACAAAAAGGCAGGAGTCCTGTTGCTGCGAGCGCATGCAGGCAGGGGGGTCGGATGATATCTAATTAATCAGGCTGTACTGTAAGCAAATAGAAGTGGTGGGCCGGTGGAGTGAACACATCCGTTCCCGGCGTTGCCTGGGGGGTTGCGTTGCAGCAAGGTCCTGCCCGGAGCCTCGATGCCAAGCGCAATGGGCAGCTTCCTCACCCAGTCGGCCGTAAAAGCGGCTCTTGCTGCCATGGTGCGTTGCTTTCCTTCAGCGACATTTATCCCTCCATTACCTCGCAGTGCCGAGTAGGAGGCCACGCTGGCTATCGGACATCCTCACCACTTCCCATGCCAAATTCAGAGAGATCCTGTTAAAAGCAGCCCGCCACACTGCTGTGCTTCRACACCAGTCCCAGTCGCTGCAGGAAGGATTTCTGTCCTTGGGGACATCAGCCCTGCCCAGGCATCCCCAGCCTTGTCCCCAGCTCRTGCCGGCAGGTCCACGCCAGGAGCCTGCCTTGTGCAAATTAAGCATCTGTATGACCTGGTGCACACGCTGTGTTTCTAATGGTGTTGTAGCTGGAGACCTGGTCACGCACTTAACCTCGGCAGCAAGGAGTGTGTTTGAAGAGATGTGGTCTGGTGACACAAGACTCGCGGGATGCAGCAGTCTGATCCAGCAAGGAGCCCCAGCAAAGACCATCTTCAGGCTCTGAGGACTTCACTGCCTGTCATCCACGGACAAGAAAATTTCATCTGGATACGTTTCATCTGGATACATTTTACTGCGATTTGCTGCTGCCTCTGTAAGCACCAGGTGCTAGGGCCAGGGAGCAACACGTGAACCTCTGGCTCCTCTGGGAAGAAAGTTTCCAGCCTCCAGTTTCATTGAGGAAGATGAAAAGAAATGCCCTGCCCCTGCTGGGATGCGTGAGGACAAGCACAGAGCTAAAGCTGGTGGAGATCAAAGCTGCTCTGAATACACTGGAACACAAAACAGCAACATATGCCTGGGCCTTAATCACTAAATTTAAACCCCWAATTGTGCAAGGCCTTGTTGCAACCATCGGTTCTGTCACCAGACGCAGAGTACCCAAGGGGGCTGCAGGCCCCCGCGTTAGCCTCCTGCTCACCTGTACGGCCCTCCGGCAGCTCGGCGAGGTTCCCAGCGGGGCCACGAGGGCTGCCAAGAGCCCCAAAGGTTTCCAGCCCCCACCCAAAGAGCATTCCCCGCCTGCAGGCTCTCACCCTCGCTTTGCTCCTGGAAAGYGGCTTATTGCCATGTTTCCTGCTACTGGCCCCTGTGTGGGGCCACCCATAACGTCCCACTCTACTTAATTACACTAAATAACAGGCAATTTGGGAGCATGCGGATGATGCATTCCCGTCATCCTTCTCTGCCATAACCCAAAAGCAAATCTGGCGAGCCCAGCGAGCAGGATCACTGTGTGCTCGCTCGAACATCATTGCTTTCAGCGACACAGAAATAGCAGAATCAGTCACAAATAAAGTCATCCTAGTGTAAAAGTGCCAAGGACGTCTGCTGCTTCCTCACACGTGGCTCCTTTGGATAAAAATGCAGTGATGGCCAGATGAAAGCACCTCTGTGATTTGTACACGTGCGGAGGCTACAAGGCTCTGCGATGGTCCGGGCGAGGAAGGGCAGAGCGAGCGCTGCCCACGGGCTCAGCGCGCGAGAGGAGCTTCCTGCCAGCGTGCAGAGGAGCCCCGCGTGCAGCCCCGCGCCGCGGCGCCCGCGCTTGGGAACCACCTCTCCCGCCCCGGCCGCACCGCGAAGGGTCAGACCGGCCCCRGGCAAGCGGGAATGTCCCAGATGGGAAGCGCACGCTGCAGTAAAACACCAGGGACTCCTCGAGAGCAGCAGGAAAGCGGTCTCTTGTCCTCGATTTATGCCGTTCCCGTCACCCTCAGCGTTGTATCTGTGCTGACGGGCATCAGTTTAACCYCTGCCTCCGCTCTAATACAAGCTGGCGGGGTGGAAGCGCGCGTGCTCCTTCTTCGGGGCCTGAGGGATGGGCGCAATAAAAAAACCGCTGCTGCTGCTGCTCCGTGGCCCCACCGCAGCCTGGAATAAATAACACCCTGCCCGACACCGGCGGCGGGACACGCTCCAGGCCAGAGGCTCCTGGGGGCCTCTTCCCTCTGCAAATCATAGCCCAGGGTGGGCAAATCACGTCAGAACTGATAAAACCACCAGGATCGCTGTGTGGGTCAGACCGCAGGGTCTGCGGTAACTCAGGAGACTGCGCCGGTGGCCAGGAGCTGGTGAGCCCTTCCTCTCCCCTTCCTCTCCCTCYTCCTCTCCCCGCAYGCCCCGACACCCCCGCGCGYCTCCGCGAGCACCGCTCGGCCCGGGGCGGGCACCCGCCATCCGTCGATCCCTCGGCATTTCCTCGAGGCAAAGCGAAATGAAAAGCACCCAAGGCTCTGCCGTCGGTGAATGATCGGATGCTCCCCCCGCCCTTCATTAATTGACCAAATCAGCGTCGCGGAGCTGCGCTTGGCTTTGTAATGAATTCACTGCCTGCACCCAAGAAACCAATTTAGCAGTATGACACTAATAGGGTTAGAAATTTCCTGTGCAAACATCTATGTCTACATTCATTTTTTAATGCTGTTTGTGCTCTGCAACAGGAGAACACCGAAGCGCTCGTCCGTCCAGCCCCCGTCGCTGTTCGTGCCCGGGGAAGGCACGGGCCCCGGCAGGCTGGAGAGAAAAGTCCCGGCATGATTTCRCTGGAGGTGCAAATTAGCATTTGGAAATCGTGTCCTAGCATGTAGCCACGGTTTGTAAAAGACAGAGCCACGAYGCCAGCACCAAGAGCCCAGGGTCCCCGCGGCCTCCGCGGCTCAACCTGGGTGCCACAAAGTTCTGCCCTGGTGGTGCCGATAAGAGCTGGCACCTAGCTGCATTTTGAGGCAGTTGGCAGCAAAAATAGCAGGGTTTGGGCTGCAGAGCTGGGGGGGGGGTTGGAGGCTGGAGCGAGAGGAGTCTGTGGGCAGCGGTGAGGAGGGATTTGCACAAAATGGCATCATTCAACAGCAAAAAAGTACCTTAAAGAAAGGGCAGTGCCTGAGGTCCGAGGAGGTGAAAGAGGAGCTGCTTTCCTAGGACGTGCATAATTGCAGCAATTCAGAATGCTGAAAATGTAAAATTAGGAATAATCTGTGGCTGTTTGTGATCTGTGTCTATACTGTGAGTTCAGCTAATATGGAGTAATTACACTCCTCTAATTCCTGGTATTTGTCATCGTTTGGTGGGAGAGGAGCCCTGCAAAACAAAGAAAACAGACTGGCCGTGCTAGGGCTGCAGGCTGCGGGCTTAGCACTGCAGGAGCTCGTTTCTCTTTGCATGGCAGAGGCAGTTATGATTTCCTTTATTTATTTTGCTCTCCCAGTGGCAAAGCAAGCGTTACTGGGTTGTGCTGGCGGCGGCAGCGGCTCCGGCAGCGGATGCGCTGCACAACAGCACCACCACTAGCCAGCACCGCCGCGGTGCCGCTTTCGCACCGCGCGAGACGTGGCGCTTTCACCTTCGCCGTCCGTGGCTTCGCCCAGCACGCGGCGATCCGAAACCACGCGGCAGCTTTGCATTTTCTGGGGGCAAAGTTTGCCAAGTGGCACTAGCCGAACCATCCCTACGAGCAGCACGGCTTGGCACAGGCGTGCAAAGCGGTGCCGCCCTTGCAGGCGCTCGGGAGCCCCCTGGGCAGGGGGTTTGCAGGCGTGAGCCTCTTCCCGCRCTTGCCCGGGGCTCACTTTGGTAGGAAATACTCACTCCTCAGAGGAATGGAACCAGATTCACTGGTGTTTCCACAATAAGCATCGCAGCCAAAATGCTCCCAGCCTTGAGCCAAGGGCTCCGCACCGAGTGCTTGGTGTGGAATAGGAGGAGGAGGAGGAGGAGGAAGGCAGCTCCCTGCCTGTCGGCCTCGCTCCTGGCAGTCTTTCCTCTGCAGAGAGCGGAAGGAGCCCTGAACTCGATGAACTCATTCCCTGCGCCCCGCTACCGACCCTGGCTCCTGGCTGAAATGCGGGATCAAAGCCGTCGAGCTGCAGGCTGCTTTAAAACCTCCAAGAGGAGCTGTCCGGTCCTGCTAAGAGATGGGAGCAGAAAAAGAAAGGGGAGAAGAAGCGGAAAAGCTCTCGTTCGTGGCTGCCAGGTAAATGAGGTTCAGCTTCGGAAAATGTACGTGGCCTCCGGAGTCTCCAAGGAGTGATTTCTTTCTTCAGGAACATAGTAATAACAAGAAATGATTAAAAAGAAAAAGGCCTAAATCTATAGCTGCAGTTAACTCAGGACTCCTTCGGAGTTTGTGACTGTTTCTGGGTAAATAAATGCTTTTTTGAAAAGGGAACCTCCAGCCTCCTGCAGGAAAAAGGCACCAGACTGCGGCCGGTCTGCACACACTAACCGGGGCGATAATTCAGAAAATGGGGTTATTCCAGATTTACTGCGCGTGCGGGGATCTCCGAGAGGTTTTCCCCGGCCGGCAAGCCCGTGCAGGGCGCGGGGCAGGGCCGCGATCAGCAGCGGCAGCGCCCGGGGGCCACTGAGCCCGGCAGCCTCGTGCCCCTGCAGCGCGGGAAGGGAGAGGGGCAACRGGGTTTCTAGGGCGCCGCTAAAATCACGCCTTTCTGAACCACGTTCGTCTGCATTTGCTGGCAATTTGTCACAGCAAAGCATTTTATTTGCAGCCTCCCCGTCGCCCCTGCGGTGGTTTGCTATGAGCTGGCCGAACGCGACATGGGGCAGCTCCCGCAGAGCCGCCAGCAGCGTTCCCGCGCCGCAGGGGGCCCGGGCACCAGTCCGCAGCACAGCTGGTGGCTCCCTGCTTCGGGAAATCCTGCTGGGAAGGTTATTTAAAATTAGTTTAGCTCGGTGACATGTGCAGACAACAGGTCAAATGACGGGAAAAGGACCAGCGAGACCCGGGAGGGGGGAGCCGTGCGGCGCTGGCCACGGCGCATCCGGTTTGGCTCCGGTTTCGGGCTCGGGAGCTGCCTTTCGCCCTGCCCTGGTTAACGATTCACCAGCGCTTGCTGCCGTCCCAGCACGGCTCCCCCGCTCCAGCGGCGCGCCGGGCGAAGCGGCCGGCCGGCCTCGCCAGCGGAGCCGTCCCCGGGCCACCGGCCGGGCGCCCCTCGCTGCTCAGCGGCACCCCGGCGCGCTCTGCGAAGAGACATGGACATTTCCCCCCGCGCCACGAGGAGAAAAGCGAGTGCACCAGCTGGAAAACCCCCTTGCGCAGGCTGGGGTCAGCTCTGATTTTTTTTTYCCYCTCTCTTTTTTTTCCTCCTMATGCTCAGGTTCTGGCAGCGATAACTTTAGCAAACCGCCTGTGCTAACAGGCAGCGTTAACAAGTCCGTAACAGGCTCTGGGTGGAGCCTTTGCCTTAAAACACCACCGAGCTCTTAGTAATGTTTGTACGAGAACCTTTTTGTTCCTGGAATGGTTTTTTAAGCAAATATGTTTCAGGTTTATTAGACAAAGAACTCCATTTATCACCCACSCCGTCCACGGTTCCTCCCTTCCGCCTGCTGTTGCGAGCTGCTCCCTGCTGCACCGGCGAGGACAGTGTTTTTCCAGCACAGTCCTGGCYGAAAAAGAAAAAAAAAATCAATCCAAACAATTTGAAGAGAAGGTAACAGGAACCCCAGGACAGGGCTACCCCGATGGTGTGCAGTGAGGTTTCATGGATTTCACCATCAGGGGATTTCTCCCAATAAATTTTACCTAGGTTTAAGGTGAAGATAAATAGCCCAAATAAATAAATGTCTCTGCTAAAGCTGTAGCATTTATCAGTTAATTTTCCATTTCTCTCCCTCTGCAACAAAATCACTAGGTGCATAGAAAAACACGTTAGGCAAAGGGAAGCGCAGCCGAAAGAGCCAAACTGCGTGGTGACGGGAGCAAAAGGAAGCGGCGTCGGCCCAGGAGGCAGGGAGGCCCCACGCGCAAGACCAGGCGCGTGCGGGATTTGCCTTCCGGAGCCCTTAAACTGCCCGGCTCCAAATCACTGACTGCTCCTCAAGGCAACAGGCTTATTCTCGCACGACTCCGAAATGAGGGAAGTTGCCTGCAAACACGGGAGCAGCTCAGGAGGGTGAAGGCGTCCCCGAAGCAGCAGCGCCGCCGAGGTCTCCGTCCACCCGGCTCGACGCCGGCCCCTGGGCAAGGAGCGGTTTGAATTATCCTTTTGCATAACTCAGCATCGCACCCGGGCGTATAATATCCGGTATCGCACCCGGGGTCTGCTGCACCGGCACGGGCCCGGGCAGAGGAACCTCCGGCCCTGCGCCGGACTTCCCCGCCCGAGGGAGAAGGAGGTGGGGGAAAGCTGCGGCTTTCCTCCCGCTTACTTCCAAGGGCGCCTTGCAGCCCCGCGCGGCGGCGTTGCCGCCCGGCCCGCGGCACCCCGGAGCGGAGGGCTGCCGCCGTCCCCGCTGGGCAGGGGCGAAGCTCCTCTCGCCTTCCTCGTGACGCAGCGGCCCGAAACCTCCCTTCGGCCCAGCCCCGCTCCAGAGCAATTGCTCTTTATTTGCCCTTCAAACAGGAAAAGCAACTCCCAGCCTGGCTCTTTTACAATTATTTCTTTTTTTTTTTTTTTAATGCCAAGCCTGGCGAAAGGGCTGCAGCGGTTCAGCGCAGTCTCGTTGGTCGTTCGCGTTAGGTTTCCAGGACGGCGGTTCACCAGGCCGCGTCCTCGCGGTTCGAAGGTAGGAGCCGTCCCGGCCCCGCGAGGGGCGCCGTCGGTGCCCCTTCTTCCCCACTCGTACGCTGTGCGCCCCGAAACGCCGCTGCGCTCGCACCCGCGGTGCTGCCGGTCTGGGGACCCGGGTGCGGGCTGCGTGAGCCCGCCGCCCGGCACTCGCTGCGGGTCTCTCCGTCCTACGAAGGCAACTCGCGGCTTGCCGCCGGGTGGCATTTTGCAACCCGCGATATTTGCAACTTTTACTTTGCAATAGCTGCGTATTGTCTGCAACATTCGTCGCCCCTATCGCGCCGCTTTTCTCTTGGTTGCAGTTTCGCCTCCGGTATTTCTTCCTCGGCCCAGGGTGCCCGGAGCCGGCGCCCCGCCATGCGGCTGACAGGTACCGGCAGGGAGGCCGGCAGCGCCGCTGCCCCCGGTTGCGCGAGTCCTTTCGCCGAGCGCGCCGCCGACGGTGCCGCTGCCGAAGCCCCAGGGCTTTTTAACGTATCCGGGCGGATTTCAGCCGGTTACGTGTTTCCCAAGGAAGCCCCCCCCGGGGCTCTTGCTTCCCCAAGAGCCGCTGTAGACACGGGTCTCTCGACCGCGTCTCCGCGCAGGCCCGGCACGCCGAGCGCCGGTGGCGGCGGCGGGGGCGAGGGCCGTCCGGGGGACGCGGGGGTCCGCGGCGGGCGCCGGGCGGGGGCTGACTCCGCGGCCGCCCCCTCTGCGCCCCGGCAGGCGTGCTGCGGCTGGCGGCGCTGCTCCTCGCGCTGCTGGGCGCCTGGGTCGTCGTGCAGAGCTACCTGGAGCGGGGCTGGCGAGCCGTGAGCCTGCGGAGCTGGATAGGTGAGGGGGCGGCCGCGGGGGACGCGGCGAGCGCGGACCCGCCGCCGCCGCCGCCGTAACCTCCCTCCCCGCCCTCGCTCCCCGCAGGTGCCACCGGCCGGCCCAGCGGTGAGCACCGGCCCCGGCCTCGCCGTCCCGCGAGGGGCCTCGCGCGCGGTGACGTGCGCGGCTGCGGTCGGGATTGAGGCTGCGGTCGGGATTGGGGTCAGGGTCAGGGCTGGGGTCAGGGTCAGGGCTGGGGTCAGGGTCAAGGGTGAGGTTGGGATCGGGGTCAGGGTCGGGATTGGGGCTAGGGTCGGTGTCAGGGTCAGGATTGGGGCTGGGGTCGGGGTTGGGGTCAGGGTCAGGGCTGGAGTCGGGGTTGGGGATTGGGTCAGAGTCAGGGTTGGGATTGGGGCTGGGGTCGGGGTCAGGGATGGGGTCGGGGTCGGGGTCAGGGCTGGGGTCAGGGTCAGGGTCGGGGTCAGGGATGGGGTCAGAGTCAGGATTGGGATTGGGGCTGGGGTCAGGGTCAGGGATGGGGTCGGGGTCAGGGTGGGGTCAGGGTCAGGGCTGGGGTCAGGGTCAGGGCTGGGGTTGGGGTCAGGGTCGGGATTGGGGCTGTGGCTGGGGTCAGGGCTGGGGTTGGGGTCAGGGTCTGGATTGGGATCAGGGTTCGGTTTGGGGGGTCAGGGT
>NW_028186428.1:392288-407388 GCF_003343005.1 Rhea americana | reverse complement strand
GGCCCCGCGCCGCCTCCGCGACCCCCCAGGAACGACGGGGCGGCTCCTGCGGACGGCCGTCTTCGACATGTACTCCGGAGGTCAGGCGGCACCCCGACACCCGCCACCTTGACACCCCAACACGTCGACACATCGACACCCCGACACCTTGACACCCCAACACCTCGACACATCGACACCTCAACACCCGACACCCCGACATCTGGGCACCCCGACACCTTGACACCCGCCACCCTGACACCTCGACACCCCGACACCTCGACAACTTGACACCTCGACACCTCGACACCCGCCACCCTGACACCCCGATACCCGGGCACCCCGACACCTCAACACCTCGACACCCTGACACCCGGGCACCCCGACATCTTGACGCCCCGACACCAGGGCACCCCGCCATCTCAAAAACCCGCCACCCGGGTACCCTGCCACCCACCACCCGCCACCCCACCACTCAGGCATCCACCAACCGCCACCCTGACACCTTGACACCCCACCACCCGCCATCCGGCTACCCCGCCACCCCGCCAGACACCCTGCCACCCCAATACCTCAACACCCCACCACCCGGGCAGCCCACCACCCGCCACCCCGGCACCCCGCCACCTGCCACCCGCCATCCCGCTGCCCCAACACCTCGACCCCCCGCCACCTGGGCACCCAACACCCTGACACCCCAACACCCGGGCACCCCAACGTCCCGACACCCAGGCACCCCACTACCCCTCCACCCACCACCCCAACACCTGGGCACCCGCCACCTGCCACTCGTCACCCTGCCAACCCTCCACCCAGACACCTGACTACCCGCCACCCCGGCATCCCTCCACCCCACCACCCTGCCACCCCACCATCCTGCCACTCCGCCACCCATCCCACCATCCCGCCACCCTGCCACCCCACCATCCCACCGGCCACCACCTCGCAGGACGCTGCGAACGCCGCTGCCCGCCGCAAGGCCGTCACCTGCCCCCCGGCCCAGCGCGGCGGCAGCGCCCCTCAGAAGCACGCGTGTGGGGGGGAAAATGGCGCTTTTCATTTACGCTGTCTTGTCCGAGCGTCTGGAGCAGCCGCCCTTTACGCTTCCCGGTTTTGAAGTCAGCTCTTAGCAGCGCGAGGAGAACCACGGGAGTTTCAGCTCGCGGGAAGCGCTGCGCTGGGGATGGGGATGGGCTCCGGGGACGGGGACGGGCCCCGGGGCGCCGGGCCGAGGCACGCCACGCTGCCAGCGCGGCTCCGGCGCGCAGACGAGCTCCCGCGGTAAAGCTGCAGTCCGTTCGGCCGCCGGCTTTGGCGGCCGAGCCCACCACCCCCGTGTCCGCCTGGCTGGTCAAACGCATCCCCGCTCTCGCCTGTTAGCTAAGCGCTTTCCACGCCTGCCATCCTGCTGAGTCCCTCTTTCTCTCTCTCTTATTTATTTTATTTTATTTTTTTAATGCTTCCCCTCTCCCAGACATTAAGGAACTGGAGACCTTCCTGATGGAGATCACGAGCGGCACCCTGGTGCTGACGGCCACCTTCGACGACCCCGCCACAAAGTGAGCCCAGCTCCCAGCCCCACGGCCGGGCCACCTCTCCGGAAACCCGCAGCCCAGGCGGGGATGAGCCGGAGGTGCCGGTGCTTCGGAGGGCCCATGCCCCGGCCCCCGGTCCTGCTCTGCTCGCCCTGGCACCGCACGGAGGTTTTCTTACACCTCCGTTTTTCCTTCCTCCCTTAGGATGAGCGACAAAGCCCGGACGCTCTTCACCAACCTGGGCAGCAGCTACGCGAGCCAGCTGGGCTTCCGCGACAGCTGGGTTTTCTTGGGCGCCAAAGGGCTGAGCACCAAGAGCCCCTTCGAACAGGTACGGCCGCCGGCGTGCGCCGCAGCACGCTGCCCCCGGGCGCCCAGCTCACCGCCCCGTTTCCTCCCGCAGCACCTCAAGAACAACCAGGAGACCAACAAGTACGACGGCTGGCCCGAGCTGCTGGAGATGGAGGGCTGCGCCCCGCGCAAGATGGACTAGCGGGGCACGAGACCCGCCAGCCGCGGCGCCGGACTGCCCCCGGCTCGCCGCCGCCGGACCGCTCAACCCCGCGCCGGCTGGCGCACGACGGGCGGCCTCGCTGCAGGGGCCGCGCGGTGCTCGGAAAAGCGGTGCCCGAGGCTAGCTGCGCCGCCAGAGCAGCGGCCAGCCAGGCTTCGCCCAGGCTGGGACAGCTTGAGTTTGGGGTATTTTATTTTTCTATCTTTAAGCCACCAAGACTTTGCGAGAGGGTATGGGTTTTTTGGGTTTTTTTGTTTTTTTTTTAATGTTCTTTCTTATATAAGATGTCCTATTACAAATTATTGCCTTCTTGCTTCCCCTTTTGAGTGTGATCTGTGCATTTCCCTGTCTCCTGCCGGCTGGGTACCGCAGGGGACCACGCCACGGGGACCCCGCGCAGCGGGAGGCAAGCCGGCCGGGGTCTCCGCTGCCGTCCCGTGCAGCCGCGAGGGGACAGGCCGCGCGGACGGCTCGCAGCAGCGCGAGTTACGTGCTTGCAGGCTGACGCATCCCCCCCCCCAGCCCGTCGCCTCTGGGTCGGGTGAAAGCCCCCCCGTGCCCTCCGCAGCACGCTCCCGCCGAAGGGGGGGACGACGCCAGCCGCGGGGGGGGTCCCCGCGCCGGCAGCACTGTGCAGGGGGTTCGGCAAGCTGAAATTGTGCAGCGTAACCAATAGGTGGGAGCCTTTTACCGGGAGAAGCGGGACGCCGCCGGCCCCAGCCGCCAGCCCGCTGCGGCGGGCACAGGGCCAGGACCCGCAGCAGAAAGCCCTGCTCAAACAGCCCCCGCAAGGGGCAGATTGCGTTCCCCCCCCCCCAAAAAAAAAAAAAAATCACCCCCGCGCCTGCACAGCTGGGGACGGGAGGAGCTGCGTGGGCCGTGGCCCAGGCTTGCCCGTTATCGTAGGTTGGGATACATCCGCATCACAGACAGGCTTTAATCTCCTCCCAGCATATCTGCCCCCCTCCCATTCTCAAAAATGGACAAAAAGTTTTTGCAGAGAGCAAGGGTAGAATATTTCTGCTCAAGCGTTCAGGGCTTGATAATGTAATAAAAGCGCCCGGAAACAAAAGTTTATCTTGGATCCCCTCTTCAGCAACAGGCTCTGCTCCCAGCGCAGCTCCTAACCCCCAAGTCACCTCCGTTATCGAAGCTCACAAATTATCCAAGCAGGTTTGGCCTCCAAAGAGGCTAAACGTGGCCCCAAAAGCCCTGCATCACTGGCTGCTTCGGCAGCTCCCAGCGCGCGCGGACGGCGGGTAACGCGGGAGCTGGGCTGCAGGAAACCCTGCCACACGGATGGCTTTTCCCAGCCCGGACTAAGCAGGAGCAGAGCCACACAGAGAAAAAAAAAAAAAAAGAGGGGCAAAGTGTCCCGCTTCACCCTGTAATGGTAGGTCAGTGCCTAACGGCCTGATCTTGATGCTCCTGACCCTGTGATCTCTCAATATAGCACATTAAATGAGACTAAGTGAGCCAAAATTTTTCCCTAAACAAGGGGGAGAAAAAAAAAGAAAAAATCCCCAAATGAGCTGTGCAACGCCTGTAAGACCTTCCAAAGACAAACTGAAATAAAAACTCTCTGCAGGGGAATGCCCCAACAGCTGGGCTATTTGCATTCAGTATTACCCTCCTTAACGTGCATCCAACGGCCACGGAGGGAAGGCGACACCATAAATTGATTATTAAATCTGTTCCAACATCAGTGGTTAAGCCCGAGCACGGAATCGTATATACCCTTACCAGCAGCAAGAAATAACGCGGCTTAACAGACACAACACCTTCACATCACACAGGCCTAGGGCACTGCCAGCGTAAATATGCCAACTATTTTAAGCCCCCTCAAAGGATCTAGATTCCTTCATAAGCCAAATTAAGTGCAGGCTATAAACTGTAAAGGCGAGCGCACAGCGTCAGCCGTGGTATAGAAACCGCAGCCCCCTTTCAGCTTCGGGAAGCTCTTCCCACCCCCTCGCAACACGCGTTATTTTGGCTTTAAACCAGAAGCCTTTCTGAAGGATATTTATGTTCCAGTGTGCTATAGACAGTAAAAACTGGCTTTGGATCTGCTGCAGAGCAATTACAAAGGCACACCACAACTGCCCCCAAAAAATAGGAATTGCGGTTTAGCTCTATTTAGGGAGGCTAATCAGCGGCCGGTGCTTTGAACAGCCGTCCTGCCGAAGCCGCCGCGTCTGGCAAACGAACCAGAGCTCCTGAAAAGTCCCCAGAGTTTATCTGGGGACATAAATACAGCTTTTACTCGCTTATTCTTTAAAAATGTGAAAAGCGGATTGCAGACACAGGGATAACAGCTCCCAGACGAGTTTCCCGGTGCCGCAGCTGCTGAGCCTTATCGAGATGGGGCCGGCGCCTACCTGGACGACAGTCGCAGCCTCGCGCCGCCGCGTCCCCCAGAGACGTCAGCAACAGCCCTGCCGGGACCCCCGGGGCTCCCCGCTCCGGGCCGCGGGCTCACAGCCATCCCGGCACCTCTGCAGGAGCGAGAGCTTGCAACACCCCCGGCAGCGACGGAGCCCCGCTGCAACAACGGGATAATCCCGCTTTTTCTTTTATTTTTATTCTTTTTTCTCTTTTCCCCGCGGCACTGATTTATTTCGGCAAAGCACCAAAGCAGCGGTCAGGAAGGACGCCGAGCGCCGGCGAGGACCCACGGCCGGCCGGAGCCCCGCGGCGGGCGAATCCGCGTCCTGTGACATCTTGCCCTGTCAAGTGCAATTACTGTAATCTTCCGCAGCCTCTCGAAATACGGGTCCCGGCTTAGAAACCGGGCGTCCGCAGCATGAAAGCAGCCTTTGTGCCCGGGCAGCGCCTGGGCGCCGGCCAGCTGCGGGGCGCACGAAGAAAATGAGCTCTCCACGTGCCGGGAGACGGGAGGAAAAGAAAGCTTTCCGGCTCGGCCCCTCCGCAGCCCGGCCGGCTTTCGCCCGCGTCTCCGCGCCGGAGCGGCCGAGGGGCCGGGAGCCGCTCGCCCGCGGGGGCCCCCGCGCTTAGCGCCCGCGCCGCGCCATGGGAGCAGCACAGGGGAAAAAGGTAAACGGGGGCTGTCGGAGGCTGCGGGGCTCCTGCGCGGCTCCCCTCGCCCGCCGCGGGCTCAGCCGGCGCGCGGCGCAGGTCCCCACCGTGCGCCGGTGCCACCACCGTCCCCACCCCGGGCGCTTCCGAGCTGGGGATCGCGGCCAGAGCCCCGCGGCGCTCAGGGCCTCCTCCCTCTGCCCCGAAACGGCGCGGGAAGGGGTCAGAGCCGTGCGGGGAAGGGTGTCGGTAATTACACCCGGGATTTAGAGGGAATTCTGCTTTTACGCCCGATGAAATCAGTGCCTGGGGATAACGGCACTTCTGTCCTGTCGCCCTCCATCAGGAAGATAAAACGAAATTTAAAATTAAAAATCCCTCAAATAAGGAGAGCCGGGCCAGGACCCCAGTTACAAACAAGCAGCACCCAACGAACCAAAGCCGATAGAGCAGATTTAAGAGTCTGTCTTAACCGGTTTAGATAAAATGAGCCAGCCCCCTAGCTGATGGAAGTCAACGAACCAGCGTTGCCCCCGTGCCTGGGAGGTATCCTCCAGCAGCTACAACAACTGGAGCAAAGAAATTATTATTCGCACCTAGATAATGCTCTGTGTTTAGTGCCGCGTGGTCCTGGAAGGAGAGTCAGCCTGCCCTCGGGGGCTGCTCCGCGTCTGAACGCGAGCTAGGACTGTAAACGTAAAACCCGAGTGACCCCGGCCGCGCTCGCGCTCGCGCTCGGCGGCGCTCGCACCGCAGCGTCCTCCCGGGGCAGGTTCGGGGAGCGAGCGCGGCGCCGCGCGGGCACCCGCTCCTCAGCACCCGCTTTGGCGAGAATTTGCAAAACAAGCGATGGGGCACGAGGAGAAACTTCTCGGCTTCGTTTCCTTGTTACAGCCCTTACAGCAGACACGGGCAGCGCAGAGCAGGTAGCTTGGGGCCATGTTCCCCCGCCACAGCGCCTCTGGTCTCCACCGTGATGGACCTCCTTCTTGGAGGGTATCAGCCACAACGTCCCCCGCTCCCCCGAGGAGCTCTGGCTTCCTCCAGGGACGTGCGCATGGAGGGGGGCAGCTCGTCTTATCCTTCTCCCAGCCTGGCTGCCTGTCCCACCAGCGCTAGTGCAGTACCCAGTAATTTCTGTTTTACCGGAGCGAACCAGGCTGGTTGCTCGGAGGGACTCAGAACGGCATGGCCCGTGCCGAGGCACGCGCACGGGGTTGTGGAAGTTTGCGTATCTGCTGTGCTCGCTGGCTCGCGAGTTGGCAGGTGTTGCAGGAGAAACGTGCTCAAAGGCAACCAGGGAAGGGGAGGAAAAACACCAAAACAAAACAGAGCCGATCTGAGACTCTGTTTTTTTTATCCGTTTTCCTGGACCTCACGAACTGGGTGTCCCGGCCCAAGCAGGTGTCGCTCGCGGCCAGCCCCATTTCTCTGCAAGACCATCGGAGGAGCCAGCGCTGCCCCGGTTTCGGGCAAGCTCTGCTCCGGCTCGCGGCAACGCCCCGCGAGGGCGAGGGGTGCCGTGGTCCCCCGCACGCTCCGGAGGGTCCGAGCCCTGCACGCCCGGAGCGTCGCTCCCGCAGCTGCCAGCGCCGCGGCCCCCGGGGCTTGGCGCGTTCGTACGGCTGGTTGTTATTGAACCCAGGGAAATCAGCCGGCTGGGCAGGCTTGGCGCCAAGCCACCCGCTCGAAGCTCCCGGTTCGGCTTTGCTGCTTTCAAAGCTATCGGTTTGATCCTCCCCTGCCCCCAGGCCGGGAGCTTTTGGACAGCTCTCACCCTTGCTCCCCCTTCCCGAAACACAGCGATCTTAGGCGGCCGGCACCGAACGGCCTGGCTTTGAAAGACGCCCGCCGGCTCGGGCTCGCCGGCTGTGCCAGCTCGCTGGCAGCCCCGGAAGGCTTGGAGGCGGTTTTCCTTAGCGGCACACAAAGGTCCCAGATTTTGTTTCCACCTCAGCTCCCAGACGTGGCCCGGCCGGACCAGAGCGTGCGCCCGGGCATGGCTGGCCCCGAGCAGGGACGCCGGGACGGCGGCGGGGAGCGAAGGCTCCTTCTCCCGCGTTTCCAGGGCGTGCACGAAACGCAGGCTCCAGCCCCTGCCCGGGGCCAGGTCAGGTCCGGGGGACGCTGGGGACACTCTCCTCCCCCACGTCCCATGCAGAGACATGGGGCTCAGAGCCACGGTCCCGGCTCGGAGCCGTGCCCAGCGCACGGGGTGCAACAGCTCTCGGGGGGGGGGGGGGGCAGGGTGTTGCTCAGGCTCCAGCAGCGGGGGGTCTAGGTCTAAGGACAGGTAAAGCGCTGTGCGACGGTGCAAACAGGACCGAGCGCTGCGCTGGGTGCTCAGCACCCCTCGCCAGCACCGCCTGCAGTAGCCATCTCGGACGAACACCCACGTGAATTCAGACCCGAGCAGCGATGTGGGGGGACGGCAGGTAGCGGGACGCCAGCGCAGCCGCTGGGGCGGGACGTTTCTGTTTGCAAAGGTCGCAGCTGCTCCCCAAAACCTCTTCTGCCATCTCCACTTTCCCGCGGGGAGCAGCCAGCAGCGGGCCGTGGGCTCAGGACCTTTCCTCTGCCCAGCGCCCTTTGCTCCCGGGCCAGGGCTTAGGCACCCGGCGCAGGTGAGCCGAGATGAGGTTCCCCGGGGAGCTTTGCTCTGCCGCTGGTTTAAAATAACAAGGGGCAGCAGGCAGAGAGGCTCCTTAGTGCTGGCACCCACGGCACCCCCTGTCCCCCGCAAGCTGCGGCTCCTGCCCTTGAAACTCCTCCTCCTCCTCCTCCTCCTCCTCCTCCTCGCACCTGAGCCTGCCTATTTTATCCGCTGTGCTTGCAAATCCCATGAAAACCTGAAAAGTAACGGTGTGCCCCAGCACTGCCCGGCCCTTGCACGTTTTCCACCAAATTTTTGCACCTCTCCAAACTCTTCCCTAACACCACCCCCCACCAGACGTTTCACCCGCCCCGAGGTCTTTCCCCCCAAAACGGTTCGCGCCCTACGGCCCCACCGGCGAAGCAGCCACCCGGGGCGCGTGCTGAGCACCCAGCAGCTCCAGCATGAGCTGCACCTGAGCAGAGTTCCCCCGTTTCAGGCAGCAACTTCGCTTTCTGCCAGATTGCTATGCCAACACATTTAATTGCACTTTTATGGAGTTTTCTCACCAGCAATAAAACACATGTTACTCACACAATGCCAGAGACGAAGGCTTAAACACACACCCCAAAAATAAAGCCAACACTTCAGCTCCAAAATAAAGAGCAACTCCTAAAATTATATATGTATGTACATATATATATATATATATGTATATATTCCCCTGCAAAGGGTAGAGGAATAGCTGCCCTGCTCTGCCCCCCTTCAGCGAAGGATACTCTCAGGCAGGCAAACGAGCGCCGCGCGCGGGGCAGCTCCGCGGTGGGAGTAGCAGGGCAAGCGCCTCCGCAGCAGCCTCGCAGCAGCCAGGCGCTTTGGCTATCAGCAGGATGGTCTCGATTCTCACAAGGCACCTGCTGAGCCTGCTGCTTATATGAGGAGCGTGTAGGAGATAAAGGTTGTTTTTCCGGGTTTTCCACCCATTCGATAGGAGGCAGGAAGCAGAAATCGTATTTTCCCCGGTGTCACTTGATGCAGAGCAGGTGGCTCCTCTCCGCCCCGGCGAATGCCCCGGGGTGGACGTCCCCGTCTGCAGCGAGAGGGGAAAGGGCTAGTGCAGGGCAACGCGGCAGAGCGCGGGGATGAAAGCACCGAAGGGCCCGAGCTGCGCCAGGGCTGCTCCCCCAGATCAGTTTTTGGCCCCAAGTAGAGCAGCTAAAGCCAAGTTAGGAAATTCGTAAGAAGCAGTTGCTGCGAGCTGAGGTGAGACAAATCCAGACCAAAACCAAGGTCCAAACAGCACCTACAGAAGGTGGAAGAGATTTGCCACGGAAAGACAGACAGGGCACATGAAGAGGGGTGAAATGCAACAGCCTGCACTATCCAGGAGAGGAAATGACATGCTCTAACCGCCCCGGTTACACAAGAGGAGCTTCTGCTACTATTTTCATCCACTGTGCATAAAAATCCCATAAAACCCTAAAAGGTAACCAGCACTGCCCCCTCCTTGCATTTTCCACTAGCTCCTGCTCTCCTGCCTGCGCCCCTCCAAGCTCTGCCCAGGACACTTCACCCACCCCACGGGCTTTCCCTGTGCAAACGGTTCACCCCATCGGTGCGGGTGCCCGCGCAGCAGGTACAGGGACAGCAACAGGCCGTGAAACGATGGCTTTACGGGACGGGGCAATGGCACCGTGGGGAGAGGGGCTGGGACATCACCGCCCCGTCGTGCTTGTCCCCAGCACGGCTAGGATATTCCTGGCTTTCTCTAACAGCTGTTTAAAAGCCTGGTAGTCTGTGCTCGTGCCAGCCCCTTCAAAGCCTCCGCGCCCCCGGCCAGCACCAGGGCCCCCCGAGGGACGGGGCTGCCGCTGCCAAGGCCCGCGAGCGGAGCGAGTCCCGCTGACAGCCCCTGAATGCTGCCGGTTGTTCCACGGCACTGGCACCGGGAGCAAATCCAAAAAACGGGTGCAAACGGGGAGCCGCAATGCTTCGGCATCCTGGAGCGCCGCGGGCGCACGGGGCTGTTCAGAGGAGGGAAGGCTTTGCCATGTGCTGTCTGCTCATCCAAGGGGGCAGGAAAGCCGATGATTTTGCACGTCAGAGGAGTTCCCGAGTGCCTAATGAGATAGGGGAGATCACTGATGAACAGCCCATCGCTGTGCAAAAATAGCCCGCGCCGGGGAATAACAGCTCAGGCTCACGGGGCTGCGAGCGCCCGCGAGTGCCCTGAACGTGTCCGACGCCACGTCGGCCGAGCCACGGCCGGACCCAGAACCTCCACGGGGCCCCGAAACAGCACGAGGTAGAGCCAGCGGAGCTCTAGGGGCCCTAAGGCAGGGTGGCCCCGTGCCAGAAATAAATATCATTCGCGTGGCGCTAGCCGCACTGCATGCAAAGCCCCACTCTTGGCGGCCCTTTAGCGTTTCCTGAGGGCCTCGCTGCGGCGTGACAGCAGTTCCTTCCAAAGCTGCCAGAGCCCCTTGGTGCCGGTGACTGACGCTCCTCCGGCGCGGGCTGCAGCCTCCCCAGAAACGCTGGAACAGGCTTTCACGCTGCCAGTGCTACGGTGCCTGTGGCACGGAGCAAAAATAACTGTCCCAGGCAGGTTACAAACAGGTTAACGCACAGTTGTAGGTGAGCTGCTGCTGACACTGCCCAGGTGGGCGGCGCACGCGGCGCCGACAAGGCGGCCGGGTCCCGATTTACCGATTTTCGCGGCTGCCGGGAGCCCTTCGCCCGCCTGCCCAGCCATGAGCACTTCGGTGCAGGCAGGCGCTCCCGACCCAGAGGCGCAAAGGCCAGCGCAGCAGTCGTCTGTGTCAAGTCGTGTTTTCTTTAGGACTAAGGTAACGCAAGGTGCTATTTCAAGTATTTGCAATTTTCTACTTGAATAGGTCGCAAAGTGGCCGCCTGGCTGGCGCTCTCTGAGAGCGGCTCGCGAGCAGCGGTAACGTGCGACTGGCCCCGTAACAGGCTCGAGAGTCCAGCCGCCCCGGGCAAGTTTAACTTTACAAATTGCCATTGTCAAAAAAGAAGAAAAAAAAAAATCCCCATGGCTGCCGTTCACCCTCCCAAGAGTACCAGTAAGTTAACTTCCACCAGCAGCTCCGTGTTAGCCCGAGAAATGCTGCAGATTTGTAAAGGTCAGAAGATCAGTAATGAAACATTACACCAAAGCTTGCTATTTTTCGCAGCCTTTTGCAATACGATAGTGCAATCAGCTATGGCGTGGCCAGGGCCCAGGAGAAACGCCGGCTCCAGCCTTGCTCGACCGACCTGATTCCCCGTGGGCAGGGCGGGCGCGCAAGGGCCAGGCAAGGGCGGCTGGTTGGGGACGCCGAGCAGAGCACAGCCCGGGACCAGGCCGTTTTCCGCCGGCACGGCTTGCCGCTCTCGCTGAGCGCGCGGGAGGCCTCCGCCCGCGACAACGCGACTGCAAGGACAGCAGGATTCACAGCTGCTGGCTCAGGGGCCCCTGCTTGTGCCCCGGTACCAATTTCTGGGCGACTGCCAGTCTCGATTACAAAAGCTGCCGAAATAACATTGTCCCGCAGCGAGCTTAGAGCAGGGGAATGTGCACCGTCAAGCTGCCGCCGCCGCCGCCAGCAACCCCAGCATCGCTCTGCCCCAGGAAAACGCGGTTTCTGACGGCTGTAGCAATGCTGAGAGTAGCCGTGTCGTGACAGCTGTCACGAAGGCAGAGCAGAGTCAGGGAGGCTCGGGGGGGGGAGCTGTCTCGATACTTGCTTTCCTATCCCTCCTGCAACTTTGCAGACTCTGCTGTACTGTAGCAGTTCCTCAGCCCAACGCCAGGAAGGAGTTAGCCCTGATCTTCGGCACTAGGACACGCTGCTGATTTTGCCTATGTTTCTCCCTAAAAGGGGAATGGCATCGTTGAGGCAAAGGTCTGCACCAGCTTGCTAAATGAAATAAGCCAGGACACCTCGCACAGCCAGGCCTCGCAGGAAAGCAGTCAGCAAGCTGGTCAAGCTTCTTCCAGCGGGTGATTTCACTGAGGTCTGGATCAGTCCCAGGTGCTTCTAACAAGCACAAGCAGAGCAGAATTTAGCAACTATACATCAGACTTGGGCGACAGCTTAAATAACATCCCTGTATCCAGGACCACGTAAGAGATGTTGTCACACAGAGCGTTGGGAGCATCAAGAAGAGCCTATTTTGGGCTAATAGAAAGCAACAGTAGAGCAATTTGGGTAATCATTAAATCTCATGTTTTGTGCCTTCATCACACAGCAATGCTGTCTTTGATCTGCCAGCTTCAATGCTTTGTTTCAGGTCATCGCTGCTTCCTTCAAAGACTCTGGGCTAAGCAATAAGACTATTTTAATCAATGTATGTGTTCACGCACCAAACACCAATGTCAGCACTTGCCCAAGGAACAAAGTACCTTTCTCTGAGCTCATCTGCTCCTGAACAGGCTGGGTAACTTCCAACCCCACTAATGGTGCTATTCTCACCAAAAAAAGAAAAAAAAAAAAGTGTCTGCAGGAGCTTCAGATCAGGCTGCCAAAGTTTTCAGCTGAGGTAGTATCTTGCCCGTCATAGCGCCTCTCCAGTGTCATGATCTGATTGCAGTAATTTCTTGTCTAATTTATTAGTTCAGGCTTTGACTTCAGTGCAGTATAGATGCTGCAAGTGAGCGGCTCTTGCATTGATCTAAACTTGTCTGCAGCCACCCTTTTCTCCCTTCCTGTGGCTTGGAGTCTGACCCCGCTGGCAGCTCACTTCTCCAACTGCTTTCATCAAAGCACAAACACGATCCAGAATTGCTGGCTATTAATTTTGCTGAAAGTTAATATTAGAGCATCCATGTGTAGGACAAGTAACACTGATTAATGGTGTATACAGGGAAGCTGGCTTCAGTAATAGTATTACATTCCTCAAGCAGGGAACCGCGGTGGATTCCTGCTTGCAGAGTGGGTGGTTGAAAGCATCATGTAGCAGGGAAACTGCTTCTAGATAGTTGCTGCAGGAGGTCTTCGCTGCGGTTCAGAGCCTGGGCTAGGAACCATCCTGCTGGGGTATAACGATGCACGAGTAGTCTGGGAGTAACAGAGGCCTCCGTCGCCTAAGGGGCAGCTGCTGCCAGATTTGGGGGATCCTGGATTTTATTGTTTCTTGCTCTGTGACAAGGTTCAGTTGTACTGCACAAAGCAGTGATTCCTTGCTTGGAAGTACAAGGGCTTTTGGAAATAGCAGGCGGGCGTTTTCCAAACATTTGCTGCAACACGCTCTCCCTGTCTGAGCTCTCACTTCAGCAAACGAAGCCCTCTGACTCCTGCCGTACCATCCCGCACCCACGGCTTGGGGACACGCTCCCACCGCCCACTCTGCCCCGTGGCGAGCAGACGAAAATCTCTATATCTGGGCAATCATTGACTCCTTCCTGAGAGTCAGAGAGCCGTGAGAAGTCGCCCCGGCTCTGCAGACATATTAACGGCTCAAGTGGCACAAGCCAGGGGACGAAAGGCCTGAGCAGCTTAGTCCGGTCCCTGCCATTGCAGGCAGCCAACGTCCAGCACTAACTCAGCAGAGAAAACGTTTAACTGGCCTCTGGGTCCTGCAGCGGGCAGCTGAAATGGGGCTGTGGTCTAGTGAAAGCCCCGGCTGACTTCAACGGGGTCCGAATTTTACCTGCGGACTGGCAACGTGCAACAGTGCTCGCTGCCCGCCCGCGCTTCCCAGGGTCGCCAAGCGCCGAGACCGGACGCGTGCCAGAGATGCCGGCGGGCAGGGCCGGACGGAGGACGGGCCGCGCGCCGCGTGGGTCACAGCTCGCGGGGAGACTCCTCCGCGACGCAGCCCTACGACAGCGAGCGTGGCCCGTCTGCGGCGTTACCGCCGTCGCCGCGGGCACGGCAGGCAGCTTGCGTTACGCGAGCGCTGAAAAGCCAGCGTTTCTGCTGGGCGTTTGCTTGATATGGCTGTTTTCTTTTTCGATGTAAGTGGACGCAAGAGGGATGCCTGTACAAGGAAGCTCTCGGTGCCACAGCAATCGGCTAGACAAATTACAGCCAGCAGCCAACACCACTAACAAAGTAACTCAGCAAGTAGTAAGCCAATCTAACGAACCGCCCCAGTAACGAGCACGCGGCAAACTGCCACCTTCCTCTTCCCAGCATTTAACTGTACAGCTGCTCACCGCTTCCACCTTCGGTGCATCACTCAGCACAGCTCTGTTTTGTCTTTACACTGAATGAAAAAACCGTGTCACCTCCTCACAGCGCCGTAGAAATGAGCCCTCGGCAGCCGTGCGCCACCATTAGCGGGCTGGAGAGCCGGGCTGGGCGGTGTGACAGGGAGCCACGCTGGGGCTCTGCTGCCAGCTCCCAGCGCGGGGGCTCCCCGGGCCCAGGGTGACACTTCCAAACAAGACCTCCTTCCTGCCATCCCACCTCACGTTCGGGTTAGTGTTTTAGGCGTTGCAGTTGTGCGTACTTCACATCTGGAGGCAACGTCATAGTCTAGATCCCAAGATCGATCTCGTTTCTGTTCAAGGGCTGCCTGGTCTCACCCTTGCCACCACTCTCCCAGGCTGCCCACCAGTTACCAGTATATCCCCAGTCACCAGTATATCCTCGGTGCCAAAGAGCCTGGGGTTACCACAGCCACCTGTAGGACCTCTGCAGCTTTCAGAGCAATGGTGGCCGGGCCACGTGGGCACAGGACACACAACAAGGGGTCCTGAAGGTCCCATGGGGTGAGCTCGCTCCGTATCGCCTCGTCCTGGGACGCGAGCCCTCCGCTTGGAGGGCTGCTGCCGGTCGCTGAAGAGGCGATATGCCCCCGCGCGCCTGCAAGGCGGCCGCCCTTCGGGCCCGGCTTCTCCCGACCTGCTGGGGCCCCTCGGGGCCGAGCTCCCCGCGCTCGGGCCCCCTCCACTTCTCCCTCCTTCCTTTTCTTCCAGAAAGGATATTCCCTTCCGCCCACGTGCCAGAGCAGACGCGGGAAGGCGGCGAGCGGCGGCTCGGGTGAGTGCCCAGCAGCTCGCGCCCTGGTGCCGAGCGCTGGCCCCCATTTCCCCAGGCCGGTGCCGGGTTGAGCGGAGCCGGCAGCACCCGAGGCAGCTCCTCGGCGGGCGCGGGGGGTGGCAGGGCGGGCGCCGTCCCCGTCCCCATCCCCGTCCCCGTCCCCGTCCCGGGCCGGGCGGGCGTCTCGCGCTCACGGGGCCGTCGCAGCACGCCGAGGCGTCATCCCGGCAGCGGGAGCGGTTGCCCTGGCGCCGGGTTTTGCCGGCGCGGAGGTTGCTACAGCGAGTGGGCGTGCGGCTTCCTCCGGGGCGCTCTGATTTCTGCGTTTAAGGCGCGTTTAGGAGCGATCCCGGGAGCGGGGCCGCGTCCCCTCCGCCAGCGGCGAGCGGCTGCTCCGGCGCCTCCGGAAAACCAAACCAAACCAAACCAAACACACGATTTTTTTTTTTTT